>NC_134490.1:48072364-48227364 GCF_040206685.1 Ascaphus truei | reverse complement strand
AGACCACTGGTTTTCCTCAAAACACTTTCAATGTTCATGTCAGGCAGGTCTTTTTGAGCATAATGTAACTGTAGCAAAAGTCTGTTTTTAGATGCAGGTGCTATAGGTTTATATAAATGTGCATGAACAGTGTTAATATTTGATTGGAGGACCACGATCCTTACACTTGGCTCTGAAGTAGTCCGCTGTTTGGAAAAGTTTGCTAAACCTAATCCATGAGAAAAATGTTACCTAAACTGCGCAGGCATGCAATAAGGTTGCATACTTTCACGGCAGTGCAAGTAATGCGATGAAACCTGCATATAATTATATACACAAAATACTTATTTATTTTTAGGTATTATCTACAGAATGCCAGAGGTGAAATCAATGTTTCGAGAGGTGCTTCCTAAACAAGGTGAGCAACTGAATTTTACTAGTTGTTCAAATATACAATCTATAGACCTTGTAAATCAGGACTCTTCAACTAGTTCTCAAAAGGGTCAGAATCGGGGGAATAAAAATAGAAGTAGAAGGGTGACAAGCTTATTGTAATTTACATTTTTGTTGCATGGACAGACTTGCATTATTCGATTTCAACATTCTGTAAGCCTTTAACATATGTTCTATATACATATCCATTACCTTTAGGTTACAAGACTTTGTGTGAAAAATTGCACTTAGCTACTTAAGCAACTAGTATGACATTAGCAGGAGAAAGTCCCAAAGGCCCCATGAAAGCTCTTTTCGTGAAATCATGAGATGCAAATAGCAAGTTATATTTCATAATTTTACTGTTTTTAGATTGTTTGTAGCTTTAGGAGAATGTCTTAACAAGATGTGCAATAATTGACATAATGAATGGATATTAGTGACATTCTCCTAAGACAGGTCACTGAGCAGCCAAGATGGTTGAATAGGTTAGTTGTCATATTTTGTATATTTAACATTATATAAAAATGTTATCCTTACACAGGACAGTTGTATGTGGAAGATATACCTACCATGGTCCTGTGCAAACCAAAGTTACTGCCGCTGAAATCAGTAACCCTTGAGAAGCTTGAGAAAATGCAACATGATGCACAAGAAACCATTCGACAAGAAATATCACCGAGGTGTCAGCCAGTACACCAGGCCTAACTACTCTAACTATGCTATGCATTTAAATATGGTCTGGTTTGATGCACCTGCATTTAACTGCTTCACTGTCATGAGCGGGTTTGTAGAGCATGTAAAAACCGTGTGCCAGCTCCTTCTGACAATGCAGGGGTTAAATGTTGCTAACTATATTAGAAGCTAACAATAGTCTTCACATCTTTAAAGCTGCTATATATGTATTGTGTGTGGGAGGACCACATTATGTTTGGAAGTGTAATAGAATTACAGTATAGACAATAGAGTGCTGATGCTTTGTTCTAGTTTGCTTGAATACATTTGTATGGCTTTTGAGCACCTTTCCGATTGTGTGCTAGGAAAAAAAAAAAGTCACAGATGGAAGTCCTGTTTTAAGCATATAAAGATAATTCCCTGCCCACTTAATGTATACTGTGATATCTTATTATTATTTACGTACGAGAGAAGCAGAGGGCGGTGCTGAAATGCGTTTGTTTTAGCTCAGGGGTATTCCTTGTTCCTGAAGTAGATGCTTGTAAAGCTGCCATCAGACGCCCCCTCCAGGGGAAACAATGTTTAAACCTCCCATAATCCATGGGCCAGTAGGAAGACTTGCTAGTGGCCCACGTGATACAGGGTATTGGTACTTGCGCTAGCCTTCCTTATATGTATCTCAGGAACCAGCGGGTCCCCAGTGCCAATATGGTTGTGGAAGCTGCTCCTAGTACCAAAGTAAAGTAAACCAATTCCAGTGACTTATGGGATCTCATCTAGGTTAAAAAAATATATATTTTTTTCCCAAGTTACTTGGGAGGGTATTATCTGCTTCCTTGTCATTTTCAGCAAGTGCTTGTAGAGGCAGATTTATTTCCCAACTTTATTGGTTCTCCGATACAGCATAAAGAAAACACTTGATTGACAAACACTTCCCCATTCAGAGGCCCTTAAAGAACTCTACTAGCCGGCTGGAATTGCAGCTTTAGGTTCCCAACATGATTAACCGCAGAATTAGTAAATAACAGCTTGGCCATTAGTCTTATTTTTAAGTATGAATTAATATAATGTAGGTTTTGTAGAAACAGACCACTGTTTTGTGTGTAAGATTTGAGACATTGATCCGTTTGTGTACTTCTTTTAAAAGACACTTATAGCAATGCATTAAAGTATGAAGAAAAAAAAAATCCTATTGCAGCGTGTTGAGCATAAATAATGGTTTGTCATGGATAATACAGAAGATGATATTCATATTTTGAGGCACGCTCATCCAATGATCCATAGGATGCAAAGGCAACACATTGCTGTATTAAACCACGGGGTGCTAGATTTTCAGGGGGGAAGAGGAGCGGCAGTTATAGAGGTCCTGCACTCTCTTTCTCCTCTCCTTCTCGCATTTAAATTAATTGCCGGGGGACCACACGAGGCCTCTATAACACACCTTCCCTTCCAGCAACACGGCGTCAAATGACGCCACGGGTCATGTGGGAAACGTTTGCACACATCTGCAATAAAACACTGATGGTATGTCAAATGTGTTACAATTATTAATGCTGGGGGTTTATCCTGGTGTTCCAGCAGACTATGGGTTATTACTTGCAAGGAATGGCTGTGTATGATGCAATGTTGAAGATCATGGTATGCGTTGATGTGTTACACTTTTAACTATTAGATGTCAGCCACCAAAGCCTTCTCCTCACCACCACACCCAAAGTCCTAACAACCTTAGCTGCTCTGCAGCTTGTCATTCAACAAAAAACCCTCAAGTTAAAGGCTTAAAACGAGGAGACGGGGAGGGGGAAAACACAAATAGTATTTAAGTGTTCTGAGAGCTTCTAAACACGTGTAAAAAATTACTACATAACTAGTCGGTCTAGAGACACTACAGTATGCCTCAATTGTAAGTGAAGTAAATGAACCTTTTAAATAAACTTTAAAAAAAAATTATACATCACACAGTTCTTTACACAGGATTTTGTTTTCCCTTTTACAAATAATTTATACCACCGCAAGAGATCTCTTGCATCACTAAACATATTTATTTCTTTAGTTTTGTTTTCATATATACACACACACATCCTACCAGAAATATTTCCAGTTACTTGTTTCGTAGAAAAATAGATGTTCCAGCCACCATATACTGACATTTCAAGTCAAAATCAATATGCTCTCTGGAAAGATGAATAAATCAACCAAATGTTTGTTTTTCCCTCACACTTTGCTTCATGGGAGAAAAGCATTGCACCCCTGACACCAAAGCAGATTTTGAATAATCAAAAGTTGTTTCTCCCTTGCCCCACTCCAAGCAAAGTTTGTGAACAGCAGCAGAAGCCAATGTGAGGTTACAGTAACACTTTATCCTCTATTATGAAGCGGTGTGTACAGTAAACCAGTGTTTTTACTATGAAAACACTGACCTTAAAAAGGAAGGAGTGGCAGTTACATCAATGCAGAACATGGAATGATTAGATTATAAACAAATGGCACTTACATAGGATTAGTTTATATCAGTTCACCACCTGTGTGTGACAGCCTTTGCCCTCCTCCTTGCATCTACATACCCAAGTCACTTACTTCTGGAACTGTGAATTTATAAAACTATTTTAGAAATGCTCTGTACCCATAACAATTTTTTTATACATGTATAAAACATAAACCATGCTCAGCAGTTGAAAATAAATGTCCCCGCATCTGATGCCGAGAAGCCTCTTTTGGTGTTAGTAGCTCTCAGATTTCAGACGGCCCCCATCGCCTTCACTCACAAAACGTTTTCTTCCTCTGCCATAGAATGGGGGAAAAAAACAATTTAGGGATCATCCCAGCATTTTTATATCTTTAGATACACAATAATAGGAACAATAAAATAAGAGCACAACAAATAAAAATAGAAGGCAATCCCTATCCTGAAAAGTTTTAAAACCTAAGGCCAGGATACAGAGTATAGCTCCATGGTCCGGTGCTAACTGCCATTCAAGTTAATGAGTTAGTGAATCCCAGCCTAAGTGGTTAGAGAAGAGAGTACACACAATGTTGGCAGTTAAGGCACAGTGGGTGAGGAGATTCCTGCTCTGAGGAGCTTAGTCTACAGCAGGGGTGGGCAACTTCAGTCCTCAACAGGTCAGGTTTTCAGGCTATCCCTGCTTCAATATGGAAAATAGCTGAAGCGCTCAAATGCAGGTATATCTCAAAATGATAATAAGCCAGACCACTGTACCAGGGTATCCCTGCTTCAACACAGGTGGCTCAGTCTTTGATTGCACCTCCTGTGCTGAAGCAGGGATATCCTGAAAACCTGACCTGCTGGTGGTTGAGGACTGGAGTTGCCCACCCCTGGTGTACAGGCTGCTTGCTGTTGGAGTGCAGACATGAAAGAGCTGACACCATCAACTTGATTTCTGCGTTTTCATTAAGAAAAGGGTGAAGATATCGGGGACATCATTTTCTTTAAAAAAAAATAAACAAACACGTTTCATCCCATTTTGAAATATTTATAAAACCAAGTTGTTTATTAGGATCTGGCCCAAATTTAATCCGGACATTTCCAAAAAGGTTTTTTCTGAAATCTCCCCAAAAGATGGTGAATCCCAACCACACCTACAGCACTATTTACTTAACAGTTATGCAAGGACAACGGTTACTAATGTATACATTAAAGGCCTTATTTTTTTTTTTCCCACGGTCTATGCCTGTAAAAAAGACATCAAGATTTCTGCCCATAGGTTTGACCAAAGAATGCTAAATGCTAAAATATATAAATTGAATTAATGTAATTAGCTGTTTCCCTTACCTCTCTTCTGTACTATACGGTACAAATAAGGATAAAGTAGGCTTGATTTCTCCAATGGGTAACCTAATATTCAAGAAATTACCTCTGTCACTGACAATATTCACATGGCTGGAGCTATACTAATTTTTAGAATTGGAACTAGAGTCATGTAGGTTTCCAAAAAATATCTAATAAATATCTATATTTCATACCTGGGCACGTTACCTATAGGGCTCATTTCACAGTAAATAGGATGTGAAAATATTACAATTAGGGCTGATCAGTGACTGCATCAACCACAAAAAGCACTGCACCCCTGGAGAATATTCTATTTTGTATGCTACTATGCCACTGAGGAAGATGCATGTGTGTATGTTCTTTAAAAGCCACTTTGTGTCTCAATCTGTTGTGCGAATGACGAAACAAAGATCTGGCACGAGTAGCATTAATTAAAAACTGGGTAAGAGCCGCAGATCACAGAGCTTCCAACTTCCCAGCAAAGATGCATTTTGTTTTAGAGCTCCAGATCTAGCCACAGAAGAGACGATAAATTCATAGCATAGATATGGCAAGGCACTCCTTTTGGACCAATAGCAGGGTGACTCAAATACATGAGAAAGGTCCTGTTGGGGACCGAAACGTTGATATTTAATAAAAATAGACTTCTACAGTAAATTGTACAAGAACACAACACGGCATAATCCAGCAGAGAACAAGCAAGAAGAAACTACCAATGATGATGTACCGTGCATCCTTCCAGAAGAAGTGGCAAAAGCAATAAAATCCATGAAGTATGGGAAGGCTCCCAAAGAAGATGAAATTACAACGGAAATTGTTGTATTTCAGTAAAGGGAACCTTCCACTGTGCCCCAAGATGATAGTTTGACAAGTGCATTCTGCCCGTGCTCACATAGGGATGAGAAACTTGCACCCTAAATGTGAAGATAATTCAAAAACTTGAGACAACGCAAATACGTTTGAAGTGATGTATGCTGGCTATTACCCGAAGACATCACAAAAGTCTGTGACATCACAATGGTGAATAAATTAAAATGGCAATGGGCCGGACATATCGCAAGAAAAAATCATCATCGTTGGACAAAGATGGTAGTCGACTGGATTCCAGGAGAGATTAAAAGACCAAGACAACGGCCAAAAGTAAGATGGGAGGATGAAAACAGAAAATTAGTTAGAGCCACGTGGAGGTGGCTGTAACCGCAGTACCTGGGAGATCATTGGGGAGGCCTTCATCCAGTACTAATGATAGAGATAAAGAAAGATATATAATAATCAAAAAAAATAGTCGATACCGATCAAACACTAATATAATGTATGAACTTGTATGACAAAGACATGCTATTCATTTATACATTAAAAATACAGGTATATGAAGGGTTAAATCGCCTGAGGTATAAATATGGGGTTTGGATGGGTCCCCATGACAAAGCGAAAGGTGCAAAAGGTGAAGGAAACATGCAGCCTTGATGTGGGATTGCTAGCGGTACACGGTCTGTGCCTTTGCTTCGCACAGGTTTATCTGTATCGATTTTGACATATTCACACTCCACTATTAAGCTCGGTTTTGCTCTCCCCAGACTGCGTTAACCTTTGTTAGATTCCTCGTTTTAAATTTCTTGCTCAGATTTAGCCAATTTTATTCTTGGAGGTCCATATCCTTACCAGTAACAAACAATGTTTTCTCCTTTTGTAAAGGTCAATGTTGTCTACGAGAAAGTTAAATAAGAAAAACAGGGAGTTTAAAATTTTAGACATGCAGTTGGGATTTAGCTAATCCTTGTTGTGTTTATCTAAGCGTCTGGGGAAATAGGAAACCTTAGGGAGAAAAAGCCAGGACTTGTTTTCTTTTCATTAGTTTTGGATGCAGGATTTCTAAGGCCTACTCAATCTCCAACGCTTGTTGCTGTTCTCCAATAAAATAAATGTTTGTTATAGTTCAGAAATTGCAGAGAAAGCCAAAACACGAGAAATATTACTCTGATTGCATTTTAACAATTAGTTGAGGGGGGAAAAAATTTTAATTTACAGAAATGCTGAAATTGGTCTTTATTCCTAAGTGACATTATACGGATGCATGTGCCACACAGAAAGAATTGCTAGAACAATAAGTCCTGCGTTAAAACAGAAGGGTGCATGGAAGACATTGAAAACAATGGGTCAAAGTTTAAGAGTGACCAGCAGTGCCCCTCTGAAAACAAAGGGGTTAAGAGGTCAAAGCAACAAGACCAATGAACACGCCTCATTTTCCTCTCTTCCTTTTCTCAATAATAAAGGGGTTCATGATATTTGTGTCAAAACACAGGACACTTTAGAACCCAACCATATCCGTGTCCCATTAAGTGGGTGGCCTTGTACAGCTACCACTTTGTCCCCCATAAAAAGCAGACAGGCTCAAAAAGATTTGGAAAACTATCCCCACTGTAAATGGAAAGCCGCAGTAATGAGGAAAAATGCGGTAACTCTTGGAAGAGGCATGACACAAATATATTTGAGTGAAAAGAGAGATAAAAAAGCTCAAAGATCCTGAGGTGCACTGGTGGGCAACAAGTGGCCAGGAGGAGGCATTCGTCCCTCTGGGGGCATCACCTGTATCCCCCAAACCCTGTGCTAGATCACTAGTATCCAGTGTAAGGAGAGCCACCGCACAGTACTAAATCAGTGTGCTGGCATTATGCAGCTTACTGGAGCAGACAGGGAGAAGGTCTTACCCCGACCTAGAGCATCCATGGGAGAGAAAGTCAACGTAGAACCCACTTTCCCGTCACTCTCTCCCCCACATATGTGGGTAATGTGTAGCCTTTTGAGGGCTCAAGAGGCGGATGTACATCATGTTGCCTACCACTGCCATAAGGTCTATGGCTTCACAATAACAAAATTGTATTTATATGCCGTAAACAATGTACCCATGTATGCAGATAAAGGAGAAAGTCACCTTGAAGGACACTGGTCACTTATTTGTTTGGAAATAACTCCAGCCTTAAAGCAGTCCTCTACAAACCGTTCAAGCACAGAGTATGCATGTGGGACATCCAAGTTAATGTCAGGGATTTCACGGTAAATTCGATCATAGCCCTAAAAAAAAATAAAAAAAAAAAAAATTAGTAAGCCCAATGACATTTACCGAGCATGCAAAATGATCTATTTAGTTACTGCTGTGTACCATATCATTAAAAGAAAGCCAGGTCATGTCTGCCATCTACTGTTTGTGTGAGCCACAAAGAGAATGCACATTTAATTATATATAATTGCAAGCCCTGGTGAACCCTGCAACAAATTGGTATCATTTTCACCTTTACTAAAGGATTAACTTTTTTTCCCTGGTGAGGGCAAATTGTAAAAATCAAGTGAATTTATTGATATGGTTAATATACATTATTTTTATTTGGCGATTGCTTCTTTGCCATTTTTGAGAATATGTATGGTTTTTGTTACTATGCCAACAAAGAAGATGAATAAGCAGTTGTAGAATCTGCCATAATTGAACTAGATGGCACACATGTATTGCACATAATACTTTAAGATGAGCACGTTAATCTTTAAACTACTTCTAAATAAACTCATGTGGGAGAGTAGCAGTTTCCGGTGTGTTCACTTTCCTACCAGCAGATGGCAAGCTTACCCTTTTCATTTGGTCCACAGTAATAATCGCAGACTTCCAGAGGGATTCTAGCAAACTCAGCATCATTTTAAAAGTAGTATCACCAGTTGCTTCCAAAACCATCAGTATTGCCTACAATATGTCAAACAGGAAAATAAAAATGCACACTGTAAACATGTAACAAGTTACATAGGTATTCAGCACTTTATGAAAGAGCACTTTATGATCATTAGATGTGTTGCATTATTTAAAGCAGCAATTCAGAGCACATCTCTTTAAAGTAAATAATAAAATATGAAAAAAGGCAATCCCTTCTTGCCCTTTCCAATGCAGTTTTTACTTTGAAATCTGATGCTTCGTTCAGGAGTTAAGCGATTGAACGATTAAGTGTCCGGGAGGATATAATGACACTTTCCCATGAGCACACTGCAGTCTGAAGGTTATCATTGTAACTTCAGAAAACAGTAGGAAAATCATGGGGGGCAGGTGGGACCAACATTGGGGTGTATTGCCGCTTTAAAACTATTGGGTACAAGTATCTCTAAATTGCATCATGGCTCAAATTGAAAATCAGTAAAACAATATCAACATTGTGAGTAAACATTAAATTTGGATCAATCTGGTTAACAGTCTATTTTGGGATCCCTGGCATCCAATTCCTTCATAGTCAAAACCTTCAAGAGGTTTGTAAAGATCCTTCTGGCAGAATCAACCAAAATACTACTGAACATTAACTGAAGCTCAACTACTGAACTGGGATTTTCACATTATTCCAGTAGAAGAAACATGCTATCAATAGCAACAATATTAGATAACCAAGAGTATTTTCTAGAAAAAAGCCTTACTTCATATACAAGTTCGTGGTGAAAATGTGGTACTTCCAGTTCCAGAAGGCAAAGTTCAGCTTCAGATACATCACCAGAAAGCACATACTCCTTCAGCAACATGTCAATCTGTTACAGGAGGTGGAAAGTGCACAAAAATATCATGAACAAAACCCGAACCTACATAGTAGTTCTTTAACTTTATTTGTTGTATGCCCTCTCTGAACTGAAGCTTGCAGAATTAACACTGCATTCAGTACACAAACAGGCCATCATCTCTTTCAGTAATAGGCAGAATAGCAATGTAGGAAAACACTGCAAGTACCTCAGCACAGACATGGATAATGCTGAGGGAGGGGAGGGGGGGGGTTGCATGAAACAAACCCCATCTGTAAATACAGGGCTACGCCGACAATTAAAATATCAGCCCAGAACTGCACTATATAAATCAGTAAACAAGTCCAGAACTTTAGGAAATAGTGTAAAAAATGTAAATAAGTGAGAGATTTACCTCCTTTACCAGTTTTTTGACTGGTTGCTGCCCGCCACCTGATCCCCAAACACTGTCTATTTTCTTTCCAACCTTTGTCATACTTAGTAAAATGGTTGCCCGATCCAACGCCGCTCTAAAAAGAAAAATGTAGGATTTAGCAAAAGATGCCGTCTTTGTCTGAGCCACCGTGCTGAAGCTGGGATATCCTTGAAACCTGACCTGTTGATGGCCCTGGAGGACTGGAGTTGGCCACTGGATGGCAAACTAATCGAGCGAGTGGACTCATTCAAATACCTAGGGTCTATTATTGATAGCCAAGCATAGCAACTATGAACGACATCAAAAGCCGCATCGGTAGCCTCCTTAAAGAAATGCTTGTGGAACCAACAGGACGTGACAAATATGTGACTTTTTAACGCCTCAATACGCACCATTTTACTGTATGGCTCAGAAACATGGACACTACTCAAAAGCGATATGAACCTACTCGAACGATTCCAACTAAGATGTCTACGTAACATAATCCTTATTACGCTACGAGACAGATGGAAAAATGAAGATGCACGGTTAGCCTGTCAAAAACAATCCACAATCGACCAGTACATTAAGCGATAAAAACTTAGGTGGTTTGGCTACGTCTGCCGTATGGACATCACCAGACTACCATACCGGTGCCTCAACACCACACGACCCATCGGCTGGAAAGTGGATCGAAATGCTCCAAAGAAAACATGGTCGAACCAGGTGGTGCAAGAACTCAAACTGCTCCACTTCACAGTAGCCAAAGCCCAAAAAGCCGCCCTAAATCGAGATTAATGGCGCGGAATAACTAGAGACGTATTGAACATCCTGCCGCTGGCCTCCACAACGCATCGCTCCTTACCTTATAAAAGATGAAGCAATGTCGTTTACGGAGTATATACCATATACCCCCACTCTAGCCCATCATATGCAGTGCTTAATACTATGTATCAGTGACAAATAGACACAATTCTCCACTTAGGCATTCAGTACAGAATTAGTCCAGTGGAGGGATTCTGCCGGTTCGGGCGAAGCTGTTCCTAAACTTTTTATAGTTCGCCGAACCGGGGCGACCAGCCCTACCTGCCCCCTCAAGAACTCTGTTCTGTGTGCTGCACAGCCTAGCTGTGCGAGGACCCCATGAGGAGAACCACTCAGCCACCAATCTGCCTCTCACATCTTCACGGTGCCGCATCAGGAGGGGTGGGGGGGTGAGGGTGTCAGGGGATATGGAATCCATCTGCCCAGTTGCGCAAGCGCTGTGGAGGGGAACCCTGGCGTCACTCCATCAAAGCCATTTGAAGGAGAACCTGCTGCTGCTCCGTTTCCCGACTGAGACCAATCTTCCGTCTACCAGGTGAGTGCAGCAGCGGCTCCGTTAAACCGCCGGCACAACCCCTCCCCCCCCTTCCCCCCCCGCACAGCTGACTGAAAAAAAACTTTGGAACATTTGTATTTGCACTGGTTCCCCCTGGTCTCTCTTCCTCCCCCCCAGTCTCTCTCTCTCTCCCCCCCCTCTATAAAAGGGCGGTATGGTGAGAGAACCTGTTGCTAAAAATTTTGAATCCCACCACTGAATTAGCTCTAAGCATCAATAAAACTACTTTAAAAAATATATATATATATGCATTCCAAATTATATACAAACTTGTTGTGTTTGTTTTGAAACATGGATGGGAAGCAGGGAATCTCCAGAACTCTGCTGGATTCATTTCAGCTCCAGGGAACCCCCTGCTTTCCGGGAAAGAGGAACTGGTGGCACATGGTATCTTTTTTTTTTTTTTTCCCTTCTTGTAGTTGCTTAGATTGCTCCTTTAAGTGAGTATTGCCCTTAATTGTCTGTCTTCGCGGACTAAACTTGAAAATCCGTGAGCTACTCCAATACTATGCGATTCCAAACTTTGTAACTACTAAATGTTCTGTTATTGTTTACATGCCATACTAAAATAAAAATATTAACACTACACTTGTTGTTTGAACAAATTGTATGGCAAACAAATTCATTATAGTCTAATGTAGAAGAAACATCCCAACAACTGTCCTCTGCTCCGACATACAGGATGCTAAAAACGTAGTTTTACTGGCAAATGTTAATAGAATCCACTCAAGATCCCTTAGTTTGAGTTGTGGTGGTCTTTAATATTATGTATGTTGGGTGGGATGGTGTTTTGTACAATAAGAGTGTTTGTACAGAACAGTTCTTATTAACATGTACACCCCCCTGATTTGCAAGAGGGATGTGTTCCTGGAAATCCTCCTGCAAAATCGAATTGAAGGTTATATAGGAAAATGGGAATGCTTTCCCGAGACCTCCAAAAAGGCCCTTTTGTGTTTGGTCGCGCACACTACTGGGCGAGACGAGGACAGCTGGGAGGAAGGGGTGAGAAACGGCATTAACAGCGAGATAGGCGGTGCACAACCACAAGCCACGCTGTACTTTGCGGTTTCAATTTTAATATTAAAAGCACATATGTGCAAATTCACGTTAACCGAAGTCGCGCACATCGAGAGTCCACATATAGATTTTATCAGTCTCCATAAAGGGTGAGGCTGGCAACCATGGTTCTTACGAGTGATGTACCGAGTACCAGGTAATTACCAGGCATTTTCTCCGATACCAGAAATTATCCAGACCCGGCACCAAGGGGCTGGAACCAGCAGCGGAGGGCGAGGCAGACCACTGCAGAGGTCTTCCTCACCCTCTGCTGCCGGCTACGGGTAAGCCAAAGCTACCCGGCCGGGTACCCGGGCTGCAAATTTCCCGATACCCGGTACCCGGCCAACCTCACGACCCGGTACAACACTAGTTCTTACAGTAAGATCATACATTCGGAATACGGCATTATATCGACCATAATAAAGGACAACTGCTATTTCCTGCAATCACTATAACAAAGCAATATAAGCGATTAAAAATCACAAAGTAGTACATACTGGCTCCCAAGATCCTACGGTCGCATCATTTGCAAAAACGTGCACAAAACACAAGAATTAGTTGCAGAAAAGAACACATTTTAAGTATCGCCTCACAAAATGAAAATAATACAGTGCTTGCAAGGAGACCAAATGTGAAATGTTCTGAAGCATTTTAACTCTACAGAGCACTAGAGCCAAACCTTTCCTTGTTAACTGCAGGATTGCATTTTACTACATAATGTAGTAAACAATGGGAGATACAGCCCCTAAAAAACTGCAGGAGGCAAAACAGTAGGCAGTGTATTTCTATTCTCGATCAACTGGTAATCTCAGAATATTAAAGTGTCACGTATCCAAAGGAAAACTGTTTGCATCTGGCCCTGCTTCAAAAAAGCCCAGTAGATTAGACATTTACATATATAGTTGCTTGGCCAAGAACCATTCAATGGTTTAATTTAACATGCTTTTATTTTCCTTTTTATTGCCTCTCCATCTAATGACTGGCCAACACCTGCTAAAATGATAACATACCGAGCATGAACACCATCCACTGCGCCTTTGTAGTTCTCTATGTAAGTCTTGCTCAGGATCTCATCTCCAACTGCTCTAGCAATGAACTGACCCACCAACTGCAAAGACAATAAAATAAAGACAATTGTGAAATGTAGAGTTCTGTTGGCAATTCCAAAAGAGGTAGAGAGGTTACTGCTTTTTAAATATGTTCCATACCATGATTCAGCCCGTCTAATCTTCAAAACGTTATTCACAACAAGGCTCTTTACCTCATAAGTACTTTCTGTCCTATGTTACCCAAGATGTGTTTTATACAGGTTCGTGGAAAATAACACAGTGGTGCGACAGGTGTTTCCCAACCGGGGTTCCGTGGGGTTCGCCGAGAGGATCAAAAGAGATTTCCCTGATCTCTCAGAGCAGGGCAGTTTCCTCTAGCATGATTGGCTGCTGCTGAGTAATGTAGCCAATCAGGAGAAGGTCCCAGGAGACTGCAGGGTGTGGCCAAGTATAGGAGGAGGAAGCAGCATGGGCAGTAGAGACGTGTTTGTGTTTTGTGACTTTCTGCTCCTCTGATTGCTCCGACTACCTGCCCCCTCTGGCAGTGTGTCTGTCTGTCTCTGTCTCCTGTGACTCGCTCTGTCCTTGTGACCCGGTCTGATGTAGGGGTGCCTCAGTAACCGAGCACTGTGGTTAGGGGTGCCCCGTAAGAAGAAAAGTTGCAAATCCCTGGCCTAGCACTTTCTGTAAATTACTCAACCTGTGTTTGAACACAGAACACCCCTTTAAAATGCAAAAACGTCAAAACAGGCTCAAGTTGTTTGATACAAGGAGGGCAAAACTCTATGGATGGATACAATGCTGATTGTAGTCTGCAATGTGAAAATGTGTTTCTTTGCAGGGGGGAGGGAAATAAATGAATAAATAAGCCATGTACTGTGTGAACAAACCTCTGGTGCTCGAGGAGTGTCCAAAACAAGTTCGGGCAGCTCTTGGAGAAGTTTGTCGAAAGACGTTGCAACATCCTCTGTGGTAAGCAAGGTCCCACACAGATCAGAGAGAAGCTTTGATGTCATCTCTCGGTGACTTGCTTTTCCTTCTAAAGCCAGCGATACAGCCAGCATCGGTAAGCCACATTTCATGTCACCAATATTGAGATCCCTTAACATTTCCTGTAGGGATGAAAAGATCAAATGAATATGTGCAAGCATGTAAAAATATTAGTAACGCCTGTAAATCCACAAAAAGGCAAAAAGTTATCAATCATAAATAAAAACTAGTTTTCTAGTTAACAATTATTTTGCTACTGCAACCACCTTTTTCCAAGAACTGAAACTTGCATACCAAATTTATACATGTCGTGTTTTCCCTTTAACGTGTAGATTATCCAAAACAACATTTTTTTTTATAGGGTTCTATATTAACCTCTACAGTCACAGAGGCAAAGCAGGTAGCATTGAGGGAGTTTAAGTGGCCAAGATTGCAATGCACAAAATCGGAGTAAATGTTTTAACAGTTGCTGGGGTTAAATTAGCTGTTTATATGCAGACAGCTTCCAGAAAAAAAATCAGCATGCTGCAATATAATGTAAGTGAGCATGGTTACATACTTAAAACAATCAAAAGATTACGCTGTCAAAAAGATGCACCATCAACTACAATGACTTCCTGGCTGATGCCCACAGGGTAACACCCATAATGCACCAATTCCATCTACAAACAGCAGGACAAAAACCATTACTGTAGGGCAGGGGTGGCCAAATCCAGTCCTCAAGGGGCCCCAACAGGTCAAGTTTAAATATATTCCTGCTTCAGCATAGGTGGCTCAGCCACTGAGTGAGCTACCTGTGCTGAAGCAGGAATATCCTTAAAACCTGACCTGTTGGTGGCCCTTGGGGACTGGAGTTGGCCGCCCCTGCTGTAGGGAGTGTCTCTTCTGCGTGATCTGCATAGACACACCAACACCTACCAAATAGATATGATCATGACTGCTACTACATAATAAATTACATGAACAATATTGATGTGCCCGGTGCAGTTCTGTTGCAAGTTTCTGTTGGGGGATTGCGGCTGGTTAATCTCACAAAAAGGACACCTTCAGCAGCTCCCACTAATGTGGTTGGAATATACTGTATATGGTCTTATTTGTTGGTACGCATCAGCTTTTATTCATACACCGTAGGCCTCCTGGGAGTTGAAAATCTGGGTTAGTAAAGGTGGACACTACATAAAGACACTACATTAGGCTGTTTTTTTTTTTCAAGCAGTATAGACTTTGAAGTTAAAGCATGTAGAAATATGCTGTATAATAAGCAAGCCATATAATCTGGTAAATGTAGTTTGGCTAAAAACAGCAAAAATGTATTACACTGCAGTGCTGGCTACATTGCACAAGCTAGCGTGGGTTTATCTAGTGTCCAAAAGAATTGAAAAAGAACACCTGCCATAAGCACTGGGTCCATATTACTATAGGGGAGCGGGTGGGGGGGGGGAGCAGCAGAACATGGAATGCAAGGCTACACCCCACCTAGAATTGTTGGCAAGGTCTGCTCAGCAGATAAGAAACCTTTCCTTCCATCTAATTGTTAGTCTGCAATTAACCTGTTCAAGCACTGGAAGGCCTGACACTGCTAAGGGATTATGGAGCCTCTGAAAACAAGCCTTTTAGATTTTAAATGGCTGGGCTTGCTTACAGGAGGTATATTTAATTATCCTGAGACTCGGATTACCTGCTGAACAATATTACACAATTCATTAGCCAAGACCCATCAGTGACATCGAAAGCTCAACCTCTCTTTTGCATGCAATACCTTGCACAGCATTTGTACAATATTCCTTTGTTCTTTTGCAGGTATTCATGCTATTTAATGTACCAATATTTTTCATAAGCAAGAATTTCTTCCTGAGCTTTAAAACTATAAATATGCAACAGCATCAAGAGCTCACTGACTCCCAGGAGAATGACCGGTGCAGTCATTCAGTGGGAGACTCCTTGGCTGAGAACATGAAATATAAATACACTTCTAACAAGCTGGAGTATGGTTTAACCCAAGTAAGGTCCTTGTAAATGCTCAAGATATCACTATAAAAATAAGTAAATGAAATTCCAACAGTAGGATTGAAATTGCTACACCAGTCAAAATGAAAAAGGTGGAGGTGCAAGAAGAACATGTCTTTTCAATAATATTTTTGCATAGTGATTTTTCATTAAAGACAGTAGCTTCTGGTACAGCTTAAAACAGGAGTGGTCAACTCCAGTCCTCAAAGGCCATCAACAGGCCCTGTTTTCAGGATATCCCTGCTTCAGCAAAGGTGGCTCGATCAGTGGCTCAGTCTTCAACTGTGGTGAAGCAGGGATATCCTTAAAACCTGACCTTTTAGTGGCCCTTGAGGATTGGAGTTGGCCACCCCTGGTCTAAAACATTTGAAAAGAAAATCAATGATACATAAGTACTATACAGATGTATTGATTAACCAATGTTTCAAATTACCCATGTAGTCCTGGAAAACTGCAGTATTAAAATGTACATCCTTATATCAAGAATACTTCCTCCCGATTCTTCCCCCCCCCCCCCCAAACAAAAAACAAAACAAAACCATCTGTTCTACACAAAAATATAGATAAATAAAATTGTGCAACTACTTATGTCAGCTTAACATAGAGATCAAACTATTTAGTTTATAAAACATTAAAACAATGATAAATTAAGAAACATACAGCAACTTCATTAGTATCTCCATGTTCAAAATACTCCTGAACAATTGGTGTAACTGATTTTTCAAATGTATTTTCATCCAAAGCGAGGACAGTTGTCTCGTAAACACAGTTCTCCTATAAATTCACACAAAGGGAAAAAAATGCAGTCAGCAAACAAGCCCATGGAACGGGAAAGGGAAAAAAGCTTCTCTCACAGACTGCTGAACTATTAAGCATGAAAGAATACAGACGGCTTAACCCCTTTAAGTTCAGTAGTCAGGATTCCGTAACAGGCCAAATGAACGAACACAAAGGGCTGGATTCACATGGGGTAGATATAGCGGTGTTCAAATTTGGCGTTATTACATAAGTCTTGCAGTGGTTATTTGGAATAATTTATCATAATGGGCTGCAAAATACTTTCACTTTGTGGCAAATAGAGCTGATTTCAATGAGTTAGCACTTACTTGTATTGCTAGGGCTAATCAGCACTAGCAATGTAAAAACATTTTTTTGAAGGGTGTTAAATATCACACTCAGTAGGGTTATGTAATAGAATTTCTTACAGAAGCCTATGGCAGAAAGTAATGTAACCCCTTTGTTGCCTGAGGCCCACAAAGGAATGCTTTTAGGCACCAAAGGGGGTCAACACACAACAAACACCAAACATCCATCTGTGCAAACATTGCCCGTGAAGTAGACCCGGGTGTCACCAGGACTAGCTGGCCACTACTCTATGCAAAAAATAATGTCTATACTAGAGCTCGCTAGTACAGGCCTAAAGTCACATTATATCAGGATAATGTAACGTTCTCTTTAAATAACGCGACAGTGAAATATGGCTTTTTGAGGAGAGAACACACCTAAACCTTGCGTTAATTTTGCCCTGGATGGGACGAATGCCAGGTGTAGTTGCCGACAACTACACAGGTGAATATTTTGGGCGGTTTATGGTGGGGGAAGGGGGAGAGAAATGGGAGGTTAATTAGGTGTTATTACTGCTTTAAAATGCATGTCACTAACTGTCCCTAAAAAGTCAATGACACCCATGGTATCAAACTAAGAAGTGAAAATTTAGATTTTTTTATTAGTACAATATTACTATCATATTGCTCAACTCTAGGTAGTGTCAATTTGTAATTAATCCATCTTTAGTGAATCTGCCAAAGTGTCTAAATTTTAAGCTCCATGTTTAGACACATAATTACATCTAGTTTTGAACATTAATAAGTGCTGGACTGTCCTCCACCAGTAAACATAGCTTCCTAATGAAATGTAAAACTGCACAAACAGGCAGCACTGGAGTCGATCATGTATTCAGGAAAGATAAGGTCAATAAAATCCATGAGCTTCCCCTAATTCTTTTAGGCTGGCACCTTGAATAATATGGGGTACATTGGTGACACAACACAATTTTGCGAAGATTTAGTCTAAAAATGTTGTTCATTTGTTGTCACCAGCTCAAAATGGAACCTACCTGGTCCTCATCGTAATTTGGATCCTTGAGATCAACTTCCTCTACATCATAAACTTGTCCCGGTGTCCCCCACACTCCTTTACCTCCTGCTCCTCCTAATTAAAATGGTTAATAAAGTATTAGAACCATATTACTTTACTAGAGCATAATGAGATTTTCCTTTATGTAGGTTTTAACTTTGCTTTTTCATCTAATTTCATTAATAAGTCAAATGATTTTTTCCCTACAATACTTTTTTCACATTATTTTATGTATTTACCACACATTTTTTGTGCCATCAAGTTTACGAACACGTTAACCCCTTGGCATAGGAAGCTTTTAATTATTGCTACAAGGCTTTTTCTAGAAACTATCCCACAGGTATTCCATGGATGATCTGCTTTATTTGATCTATTGAAAGACTAGTTTTTGAAGTTTTTACTTTTCACTTGAAATAACGCATCATTCTTGGCTTAGTTCAGAGCCTTGTAATTGCGTGAATCATAGAAATGAAAGTAATAGGATTACACAGCTTGTAATGAAAATGAAGTACTTTTACCAACCTTTTTTGGGCAGTCCCCTCCCCTTTCCCATTCTGGATTTTCTGTCCAACAGCTTTGCTTTTGGACTAGTGGGTACAGGCCCTCGAACGCTCTCGCCATTATCACTGACAGAATCCCCTCTCCCAGAGTCCCGCGAAGAATTCTTCCTTAAGCGCCGCTTTGCTTTGGCGTTAAGTCTAGCTTCGTTAATTGAAGATACTGACCAATTTCCATTTATTTCACTTTTAACGTTTTCTGGTCCTGTTTGCTCTTCCTCCCCAAAAAAGAGGGAGTCATTAAGACTATCAGACTCTGAAACAAAAATAATAAACTTCTTATGCCATTTACATATTTAGTTAGCCTTTATTTTGATTCAGATTTTACTACATTAATACAGTTATTCTGCAAAAAAAGGATGAGAAAGTCCCAGGCCTACTCCTCGAACACCTTTATCCAAAAAGCCAATATCCAACATTCAAATGCAGTTGATTTATTTTAGATTATTCCTCAAAAAACGTTAGAAATAAAAATGCTGGCTCACCAGAAGATCCAAGAACACTACTTTTAAAGGGGGTAAACCAACACTACGGTTCATGACAGTGTGGGAGTCTGGGGGAAAGAAATATGGACATCAACGCCTTTTATATTATTATGGACATCAACGCCTTTTATATTATTACTTAAAAGGGCAAAAGTATGCAAAGAACTAAACAAATATTTTTCTCATTATGTACATTAAATCATTTGGAAAAAATAGCAATTAGAACTCCCCAAATCAAAAAAAATGTAAGCAATAACACATCAAAATAGAGAAAGATAAGACTCACCAAAGTGCGATCCGCTGTATCGTGCTCGATTAAAGTCAATGGCAGATATCGCCGATTCGGGCACGATACAAAGGATCGCACTTTGGTGACTCTGGGGCAATGTATGAAGCCTAAAAGATTTTACTACAAAGTGACATTTCTTCGAAACATACCAAGCAAAATAGGGCAGAAACAATTAACACATTTTAGGATTATGTTACATTTTCTAACCCCACATGGAACCAGCATAAACAAAGGTTAACACATATTGTTAACAAGACTAACTAAAACATTCTCAGTTTAATTTAAAAAAAATTTTTTAAAAACTTGAGATCCACATCTTTCTTTTCTTATAGGCGCTGACATCTGCATTTATATTCGTGTTTTACAGTCTGTGGCCTTGAGTTTGTGCATTTTCTGAAATTATTTTTAAAAGATTGCAAATTAAAAATCATAGTATTGCATGGACAATCTTTACCAGAGTTTCAAAGGACTAAGGAGGCGACAGTAAATTGTACTGCTCTGCGTAAAGCTATTTAAATATTTTTTTAAGCAACAAAAGTGTTTTTTTTTCCTAGTATTGAACAGGATTACAATAAACATCTTCATGGCCCCTTTAAAAGCTGTTTTATATGCTAGTTATTAAAACTAAACATATGCTTTCATCCCTGAACCTTCACTGTATTGATGTATTTGCCTTAAGGTGATACAACTCAGAGCAAATACATTAACCCTGATTTCATCTAATTAGCCCCAAAGTAAACAAATTACTCTTATGCATGAATACCACAAAAACCTTTACTGCTTGCGGACATGTCTCACACCACTAAAGTAACATTGATTTTTTCCATAGATGGTTACATTTAGCTAGTAGAACTGGGGGAAATGCAGATGCCTGGTATTGGGAGATTATCTATTCTAGTTCCCACTTTAAAAGTGTGATCTCTGTTTAAAGATTTTTATCAGTGACAAATCACTCACTTTTGCATTCATTTGTTACATTTTATACAAATAGGCGCCATTGTACTCTTGGAAAATCTCATAATTTTTTTTGTGTATGAGAATGATGAATGTAAAACTTTGGGGGGGAGAAAGAGTTAAAGAATCATAAACAAAAAGGTACAGGACAAAGGTTGTTGAAAGTTAATGAAATGGTATTTTACAAATCACCAACATGGAACAGATCATACACAAAAAGGAAAACTAATATACTGTATACTAGAGTGTGTCATGTCGCCACGTGCAAGGCAAGCCTGTCCACATATCTTTAGCTAAAACTGGTTCTACCGTAAATTGCGGCTGGTGTGTAGAGGAGAGGGAGACACACACATTAGAAAAACCATCAAATAAAAGTCTGACAAGAAATTAGCACAACCAGGCAGAAATAGCAAACAACGAATGAATCCCCATCAGAGCTGCATAAGCACTGGGGCTCATATCTATCCAAATGTGGAGAAACATGTTTACAGTAAAAAAAAAAAGTCCTACTGAACTGAAAGCATGTGCTATTTTTGGTGAAAAGGAGAAGGCACCCAATTTAATATTCCTTTTTTTTCCCTTATAATAAGTAACCTCCAATGCCACTTTTTGAACAATTTAAAAATCCAATGCCAGCTCAAAATATCCTTATTTGAAAGCCCAGACATGGAGATTTAGAACTGTCTGCTCTCGCCACAGACATTTTGTTCTGCAAATGTTTTCCTAATTTTTAATTATAGTAATGTACGAATATAAAACACTCAATCAGCTATACTTACCTAAAAGATTAGCATTTATCTCACTTGTGTTTCCAACTTCCATTGTGAGAGTTATACGAAACTCCTAGGCACCAAGCTTACTTGCTTACTTGGTCGTCTGTCTCTGTCCTAAATAGAAGTTTCAATACAAAATTAAAAAAAAATAAATAAAGGGTCCAGACAAGGGCAGAAGTTATATGGCAAAACCAAGCCAAAAAAGTAGGCTACAGAAACCAATAAAGACTTGGGGTCATTATCACATGCTCTGCGCGTCACAACACCCGCTCATTCACTTCTTCCGTTTCAAACCAATAAAATATGTGAAACATGCAAAAATAACTTGGAATAAATTGGCTTCAGTGCTGCTTTCAGTTCAGCATTCAGATGACTTCTCTTCAGTCAGAGTACCATAGGAGTGTTCGGGGATTCCGTCAGATCAGAATCTTGACCATGTTTCTATTGCACCACTAGGTCATTTTTGTTTCACTCATTTGGTGTTTTGCTTTAAAGCTGCAGTTCATGCAATATCCTGCATGTGTGTGTTTTTTTAACAAATCAGTTCTGTAGTAAGAAAAAATACTTTTAGCTTTTTCTGTTTAAAAAAAAAACAACTTTGAAAGACCAATTTTCTTGTATTCTATTTTAACAAGCATGCTTGTTCCTATAGCAACGATTTACATTCCCCATATTTAAAGATGTCGCCAAACTTTGCCGATCAATAGACTGAGAACGAATTGACCGGCAGCTATGCAGTTCTTTAGGTAATTAGAGATTGCCCACATGAAACTATTAAAGTAAAAAAAAAAAAAAAAAAAGACTGAACTGCAGCTTTAAGACAAAATCCCTTTTACTTTTATAAAATAAAATTGTTGTATATTCAGTATTTTTTGCGAAATACACAATTCGATTCTAAAATTTTAAAAATAATCTACATGCATTATAAAATAGATATTAAAGGAGGTAGAGGATCTGTTGCATTGCTGCATGTTTTCACTTTCAATGGTGTTGCCAAACTGCAAGGCTTGCATACATGTAAACCAGTGTTGTTTTTCAACCAGGGTTTCTAGGAAGCCTTGGGTTCCCCAGTCACCCCTTAAGGGTTCCCAGCAATGTTCTGGTCATTTAAAAATTGCATCAAATACAGAGGAATTTACAATGCGTCTGATCTCAGACTAGCTATTAGAGAGGGTTGGGGTTCCTTACACTACATCTGATCTCACGACACACTATTAGAAAGGATTGGGGGTTGCTCAGAATTTCACCTAGGGTTCCTTAACAAAACAAAAATAAAATTGAAAATCACTGATGTAAACACTAAAAATGCAATATATTAAAGTCTACCAGCTGCAGAACTTTTTAAGAAGAAAAAAAGCACCATGCTTACCAAAGTATTTGATAGCCGTCAATAATTGGGACTCTGTAAATGTAGTTCAGGAGTACCACCCCGTCTTGCAGCTGGGAGACTTTGATCAACTTTCATTTCAAAGCACAATATCACAATATTATAAGCAGCAACATGACGCTTCCTGTCTAGGGGTTCATGAAACAGATGCGCTGTCAAGAGGACATTTTACATGTCACCTGCTTTGTACTTGTGTGGGTGGATAACCACGCATGGTCAGACGTCAATTGTATGATCACCTGATTTTCAGACACTCGGGGTAAGCATTTTTTGGTATTGGCAAATGGTTCAGAAGGTGCACCCAAACTTAAAAACAAATAGATCATAAAAAATTTTTTAAAAATCATTCGAAATGTCCCAGCATAACATGAGAGTCAGGGTCCAAGCCTGCAAAGCGACGTTACATAAATCTCCCTTTACACTATAATCCCAGGTCAGACCCTGTGTTTCTCGGGAGGGGATGGTCGCATTGTGCGTCACAAACACGTTACAGTGTATGTCCCAAAGCACAGACATTTATGTATAATACAAAATGACTACACACATGGCTCATAACGTTACAGAGAATATCATTTAGAGCCTAATTGTACTAGTTTAATGCAACACACCCACCTGCCAGGCAGAGGCCCCCCAGTAGAAGTCCTGTCTTTTTCCTACTGACAGAAACTCGGTAAACACTTTGGGTCACGCGCGCGCGCTCACGCGCACACACACACCCCCATATGTATATATACACACACCAAACCGGAGTATCCCAACCCCTTGGTGCCTTATCGCCCTCAGACACGGTAACCGGTGTAAAGTGTCTGTAAACAGCTCGGCCCCGCACTGTGTCCCGGTACCGCTCCTTCCCCGATTCCGTCTCCCTGCCCCGCACCTTGTTCCGGTACCGCTCCTTCCCCGGTTCCGTCTCCTTGCCCGCACCGTGTCCCGGTACAGCTCCTTCCCCGGTTCCGTCTCCTCGCACCGTGTCCTGTCCTGTTTGTTTTTGTTTTGATCGTTTTTTTTTTTTTTCCTAACCTCACTTTGGCAGGTCTGCCCAGTAACGACGTCACGTGCTCGGGAGGCGCGGCCTTCTCCGATTGGCCGGCACGGCTGGGTGTGTGAGAAGGTATAGCCAATGAGGAAAGAGGGAGGGGAGATCGCGGGGATAAAGGAGGTGTGAGGAGCTGTTGAAGTGACGTCGGGGAATAGGGCGTGAGTTTTGTCTGAAAGGGGGAGGGAGAGAGGCGGCCATCTTATGTCACATTCATTGGTGATGACAGTCATGTCAAGTGTAACATCACAACAGTCTTATTGGTACTCATTCTCATTTTAGTGAATTGATTAATTGAAAACTACTTTCCTATTAAAATGTATTTTTTTGTGCAGGGCCACAAATATTACTTAATTTTGTCCTTTTATTTTGTCTATTTTTTGGGGGGTGTTGCACGCTGACTCATAAAGCATATACTTGAATCCAGACAGTAATATTTTCTGAAGTTAAATACTATTTGTACTATTAAGTGCCACAAAAAAAGTAAAATACTCTCCCTGGGCTTCCTAATGACAGAACAAGTCAAGACTTTTTTGGAGTATGAGATTTTAATGTAGATTAAGGCTGAGTCCATAGAAGGACAAGCCGTGCGGACGCTCCGTGCTAAGCCCCTGCATCCTCCATGAGGATGTCTTTAGAGAGGGCTCACGCGAGCGTCCGCATGCGTGCTGAGGCGCTGGATTTTTCAGCCGACAACCAAACTGTTTTTCAGAGCGCTGTCGGCTGAAAACATCCAATCAGCGCGGAGCAGCGTCAACGTCGCGGCGCTGTGACGTCGACGTCGGTGCGTCGCGGGCGATTGGTCCAGCTACGTCACTGTCCCGCCTCCCTCAGTCTCCCCCCGCCTCCCGATCGCGCCCGCTGGCTCGCCTGCATGGGCATGAAATCGCGCAGATTTCAGCAGGCGAGCCTCAGCGTCAGCGCGCCTCAGCCCTGCTACCCCCTCTATGGCCCCAGCCATAAGGCCCGTTCTATACTGTGCTGCCATGCTGCATACTTTTTGTTGGTATAGAGTCTCAGTGCTGCTGGGAGCGACAGGGACTGTGTGTGTATATGTGTGTGTATAGATCGTGTGAGTGAAATAATGGCTTAAATAAAAAAAAATTAAAGAAAAAAAAAGTTGAATAAATTTTAAAAAAAAATGTATTTGTGCACTCATTGACACATACACACATATCCATACAAACACACACATACATTTAATCGGTGGTAGCGGCGCAAAATCTTTATTTTCTGGTCTTCCCCGCTGTGTGTCATCTCCACGCGCCCTGCCGCGCGCGTGCGGCCCTTGTATAGAAGGGCTGACTAACCTCAGCCATCTATAACTGCCGCACACACTATATCACCAGCCTTAAAATGTAAAACATGGAAGCCATTGTGCAATTGTGACTATATTTGTGACATTGTAAATGGCGAAATAGGCTGCGATATGTTGGGTTTAGTTGTTTGGCAGCAAGGAAGAAGTGGGAAAATGTGTGTTTTTCCAAACAAGCAGAACCCAGAGATATTACAGTTGGGGTGACCAGGTGTCCTGATTTAGCCGGGACAGTCCCGTTTTTTTTTTTGTAATTTACATTTATATTGAAGTTATTCAGGGGGGAGGGGGTACAGAAAAGAATAAGGAATAGGAGGTGGAAATGGGGGGGGGTACAGAAATAAGGGGGGGCAGGGGGAACCGTACATATTGCATACATCACAAGATGGTATACTGGTCTCTCGTATCTGACCTTTACCCTAGGGCGCTCAGAAATTAGACCTCACACTGTGGGTCACGTTTGTCCCTTGGTACCTTGCTGTGTGGTAGCTTACGAGTGGACTGGCCCCTCAATGGTCTTGGGACAACCTAGTTTTGACTCTTCCTGCTGGGATGAGTACTCATGTGTTGGGGAGAAGGCACCTTTCTATATCTAATGGACTCTCTGTGGCTTGCCTTCTGGAATAACTATAGCAGGATTGACCTAGTGTCTACGCCTTGTATATCCACTTAGTGAATCCAGGGCTCCCAGACTGTGAGGAATTCACTGCAAGAATCATTTGTCAGACTCAGGAGCTTCTCCATGTGACAGATGAAGCTCAGTCTGCTTTTTATTTTAGATAAGGTGGGGATTCCTGACTGCTTCCATACTGCGGCCAATTCACATCTGGTTGCCATGGAGATGTGTGAGACGGTCTGTTTAGTAAGAAGAGCAAGGGATCCATATCCAAGTCTACTTGCAGTATTCCCTGGGTCAACCTTCTCACGTTTTGCCATAACGCTGATACTCTGGGGCAAGTCCATCACATGTGGGGCGGGGTTAGCTTCAGCGGAGCCCCAGAAGTGAGAACGTTCGGTGTATGTTGCCAGGGCTCTATATGGCTTTCTCCCCCCCTCCTCCTCCCTGCCACCCCCCAACCTATGCTCCACAGTGACAGGTAGGGTCTAAAATGGGGAGAGAGACATACACAGTATAGGGACACAGAATGGGGGGAGAGAGAGAGACGCAGAATGGGGGAGAAAGAGACACAGAATAAGGGAGAGAGACACACAGAGAATGGGGGAGAGAGAGAGACAGAGAATGGGGGAGAGAGAGACACAGAGAATGAGGGAGAGAGAGAGACCCACACACAGAGAATGGGGGAGGGAGACAGAGAATTGGGAGTGAGACAGAATGAGAAGGGTGGAACGAGAATGGAGGGATGAGGGGGGCGAGAATGGAGGGATGGGGGGGAACGAGAATGGAAGAATGGGGGAACGAGTAATCTCAGCCTAAGGCTGCGCTTATAGTACTGGCTACAGCGGCGTAGCGCAGCGCCGTAGCAAGTACTTGAAGTCCGTCGCAGGTGCCCATAGTGGGCGACCACAACGGCGATGCCCAGCGACAACACTACCAAAATCTGTGAAGTCAAGGGAATTTGAGATCTACAGCGGCGGAAGCAGCGTGACATCAGCCAATGAGGGTGAAACTGTCACGCCTCTGCCACGCCCCCTGTCGCCCTCCCTTGGTCTCCTGCACCAGAGTGCAGGAATCACAATAGCTACGGCGACGGCTGACATCAGTGGTCGCGTAGCCGGTCGCATAGCCAGTACTATAAGCGCAGCCTTAGGCCGCGCTTGTAGTCCCGGCTACGGCGCGTCATGTCAAAACAAGTTGATTTAAACCGTTGCATGTGCCTATTGTGGGCGCGACGGCACGACTAAAATCGCTGAAGTCAATGTAAATTGATTTTTTTGGCGACCGCCGCGTGACATCAGCGCACATGAGTGGTTCAGCCAATGAGGGCGAACCGCTCACGGCAACACCCACTCCATGGCCCACCAAGCCCAACAGTCTCCGTCTCTGCTCTCCTACCCTATAAGCAGAAATCGCTATTACAGTGGCGACGGATGACGTCATGCCGTTGCGTCACCATAGCCGGGACTACAAGCGCGGCCTTAGAAGGGGATATTAACTAATGGCGACATCATTGGAATGTGCTAGCTTAGCGTGCAGTAAAAAGTACATAACAATACGCCTGATGCATTTTGGTCACTTGGTTATCATGAAGTGGTTAGTTAACATGGCTGCTTCACCTCAGTGGATTTTTGACATTATACTCCATATTTTCTTCAAGGAACTCCTGAACTTTAATGAATTGCAGACATGTGCCCCTATCTACATCTCTCAACCCATACACCTAACCCGCTGCTCAAGCATGGCTCCTTTATAACCCACCTGCCTTGTCCAAAAACATTCTCTCTGCCTCTGGAACTCTCTATATATTAGGTAGATCTCTCTATATATTATATTAGGTATATATATTTTTTAAAGTGCCTTGAATTAATGATACTTTTCCATAAGTCAATGAAAAAAGAATGGGAGCGTCTTGCAGTTTTCATGGAGCAAACAGAACCAAAAAGTGCGTCCAACGGCCAAATATAATCATACAAGAACAAACGTTTCGGACCCTTTGTGCAATGTTTCAGAGTAAATCCATAACAATTTACTTGCGAATCTTGTGGATATTCGTGAACAATCAGAGAGTACAGGCAACGTTTCATGTCCATCCTTGGACCGTTCATCAGGTGAAACGGTATCTGTACTCCGATTGTTCACGAATAAACACAAGATTTGTAAGTAAATTGTTATGAACTTACTCTTACAGTGCTAAGGGGGCCGAAACTTTTCTTCCTGTATGACTTTTTCATACATTTCGAAATACCACTACTGTATATATCAAAGCTAACTAAAAAAACACCCAGTGTCCGATGATTAAGACGCCATCCAATTTACTTTATTCTTCAAAAAAATCTTTTAATGTCACCTTTAGAAAATCCTTGACTTTCACTTTTCCTTTTTATGATCTAGTATTGCAGGGACGTCTGCTCATAAAGTTTAGATTTGTGGGGATAAAGGAAAATGCTTGTAATTTCCTTTGCAGGAAACAAGTGTTTTGATTCAATGTTTATAATATGAGTTTGGAGCATAAAGATACACTGCTTTCCTGTTACGTAACGATTGTACCTATAAAAAAAAAATGTTTGTATAACTATATATCTAACAAGTCCAAGAGTTGTTTTCTGTTGGAACTGTCAATATCTTGTTTGTAAAGATATTGAAATCTTTAACTGTAAAGGTTCTCAAAACGAAATGACAACAAATGTTTGTCATTTATTTCTGTTTCTGGCAACTGGTAAATAAATAGTGGTGACCTTTATGAAATTGATCACAAAAGATCTTGCGTATTTACAACCACAGGCAACTATGAGTAATCTAAGCGAGTTGGAAAGACCCGTCCTTAAAGAACTCCAAAATAATGAAATGATAACAATAAAACCCTCAGACAAATGGGGGGAACATTGTTTTACTCAATACAGCATACTATGTGAAAGAGAATAGAAGGCTACTGTCTGATAGAAATTGCTACTCGGTCTTTAGAAGTGACCCCACTATCCAATATTTGAAGGAATTGAAATCTATTCTTGACCAAGGTGTCTCCAACAAAGTTCTCACTAAAAAAGAGTTTGACGCACTCCTAAATAGAATACCAAAGATGGCAACATTTAATTAATTGCCCAAAGTCCATAAGGGTAGCCTTCCACCACCAGGCCGCCCGATTGTATCTGGCATTTCTAGTCTGACAGAGCAGTCCAGTACATATGTGGACCATGTCTTCAGAACTTTCGTTACTGCACTTCCGTCGTATCTATTGAGGAGGACACCTTACTCATCAGTATGGATGTGGCATCTTTATACACATCCATAAAACACAGTAATGGGATTAAGGCGGTGGAGTACTTCTTACAGACGAGAAGCTGCGACTTTGCGAATCATAATCTGTTGGTCGTGGACCTACTTAGGTTCATACTCACACACAATTACTTTATATTTAACAACATCATTTGCCATCAGACGAGAGGTACAGCCATGGAGACCACCTGTGCCCCCACCTACGCCAATTTATATCTTGGGTGGTGGGAGGCAGAGTTGGTCTTCTAGAACTTGTATCTCCAATATACCTCGCACATACTCATGTGGGCTAGGTATATAGATGATATCCTGATCATCTGGAAGGGGACCAGAGAGCTACTTGGGGAGTTTGTAGATCTCTTGAATACCAACACTTTAAATCTAAGACTGACATCAGAGATCAGCTCGACTAACATCGCATTTTTGGATCTTATGATCAGGCGTTCACCATCAGGGAAAATAGAAACTACCCTACATCGCAAGGACACGGCCACCAATAGCCTGTTAAGAGCTGACAGCCATCACCTTTGCCATCAAGTAAGGGGTATTCCGGTAGGTTAGTTTCGCCGAATTAGGAGAAACTGTTCTTCTGATCAGGAATTTGAAAAGTGTAACGCTTGCGCTCCCCACGAACAAGGCGGGACCCCGTAACTGAGGTGGGAAAGTACAGAACTGCGCACCCACTGCAGCGGAGGCATGCCTGAAAAGTGGATTGTCAACATAGCTGGGTCTGGGTTGGAGAGAGTGGGTTAGTCCAGATCCTTGCAGAGGTCATGCGGTCGAGCCAGCAGCGTAATTGTTATCCGTTGTGCCGTAGTCGGGTTGGAGAGAGTGGGTTAGTGCAGATCCTTGCAGAGGTCGTGCGGTGGAGCCAGCAGTGTAGTCGTTATCCGTTGTGCCGTGGTCGGGTTGGAGCCGGTAGGATAGTTGAGTGTCCAATAGCCGTACTCAGGGATGGAGAAGTGCGGGTAGTCAGAGGCAAGCCGGGGTCGTTATCCAGAGAGGGTCAAATAGTCAAGCCGGGTTGGTACACGTGAGATCAACAGGAGACAAGATAGGTTAGGTACAAGGCAAAGGCACAGCAAAGCAGGAACGCAGGAACACAAGGCTACAAGGGTTTATGCTCAGCAAAGAATGACTGAGCATGCAGGGTTTAAGTAGCAAGGCTGGAGCAATCAGTGTGAGAGGCGGAGCGAAGGCGCGGCTCCTGCGGCAGAAGGGATTGGACAGAGGATGCAGGAGACAGGTGAGCAGTGTTAGCAGTGATAGGAATGTTGCCACGCAGCTGGGGAGCGGTGCACGAATGTCGAGCAAGCGCGCCGCGAGCGGGGGGGGGGGGGGGGCGGGACCAAGTTCCGTGGTGTTTGCAGAAAGCCTCCGTGTGCGCACCAGAAATTAATTGGATGGTGTGAGGGTGATAGTATATATTAATGTCACCCCTGTTTAAGTAAAGAGAGTTTACCCTCCATTTTCCCTGTGAATCAATACTAACTCAAGCAGTTGTGGTGTTCTCATTGTACTCTTTGCGGATTTATATGTTTTTTGAGCTATTGGCTTCCTTTTCTTAGATTTGGTAGCTACTCACGTTTTCTGTCATTTCTTAGCTCCGGCACTGCTAGGTGTCTTTACTGCATCAGGCTGGTGATGCACCTCCATGCTTGATGTTTTAGGAAACTCTATACAGTATATCCTGCTTTACAATAAGTATAGGCAAATATATATTAAAGGAGCTATATACGACTAAATACAATTCTGTATAATTGACAGGAGCCCTGTTCTGATTTGACATTGTGCCGATACGGAACATGATTAGCTACTATTCGCTATAGCACTTCTATATTGCTTGGAGCGTAATAGGAAGTGGTTTTCAGGGACAGGTCATGGATCTATATACTTGGTCCCTCTGTCAATACTACTTTTAATACTCTAATAAAAGGGTTTTATTATATACAACTTTACATACGTATGCATTGAGTGCATTCAGTAGAGCACTTTCTCCTTTTGTACTGTAAATAAACATAGGCCTACCCCGACCAAGAAGCCAACATTTGGATAAATAATAGGCTTTGTGTGTCTTCTATCAAAACAATATGGCGGCATATGGGTTAAATTGCTCAGGAAATGTCTGTTTGTAGCAGCAAGGAGTTAAGCCATGATACAATGAAGCATGTTTTGTGTATATAACCTGGCAGGTTAAAGCAAGCAGAATATATTAGGGCTGTCACTCTGAGCTGTGTTTTCTGACATGAAAATATTTGGTCATCAGCACGTGTCTTATAGATGTCATGTTATGGCATGTGGTTACTTGATTTACAACATGTTTCTGTGACTCAGGCACCTATAGTTAACAATAGGAGTTTTTGTTCTGGTGCACCTTAAAAGCGAACACATTGCAGACAGGTGCATGTATAGGAATGTTACTCACATAGGCTAATAGTCACTAAAGGATTCTAAGCTTTAGCAGCACAACCATTCAAACAAATTGAAGTTAGGGTGTGCTAAAGCTTAGCACCTTTAAGTGAATATGGGACATATATCGGTTCTCATTACTGGGGGGGGAATCATTCAGAAGGAGACGGCACAAACATAGAAAGCAGCCAGAGTTATGTCAGGAACAAAGGTTTTGGGGCAGAAAACCTTGGGAGCAGCTTTTGCTTACACAATCCTACAACTACACTTTTCTTTACAAATAATATAATAATAATACAGTATTAATAATGATTCTGGCTTTGCCTGTCTGTCTCGTGGAAAAAAGGAGATTGTGTGTATTAGCGGTAATGTGATATTAAATAATGAGTGTACCTATCACACCGTGATGAATTATCCTAATACCTTATACATATTAGGAAGGCTGCCAGGAAAAAAATGACAAATAAGATCAAATGAAACAAATACAAACAAATAATCTGGCGCCTAAATACAAATAAATACAGTGCAAATAGTTATCTGACCATATATAAAGTCCAGACAGGAAAACCTGTAGTCCATATATATGTAGAGTACAATCGGGGAAACCTGTAGTCTATCAGACATGTCTCGCGGGTGATATCACAATATGTAAAAGTAAAAGGGACAAACAACCAATCATAGCGTATACCAGATATATTGTAAAAAAGACTAACATACACATAACACTAGATACACTTAGACATGATACACTAAAGGACAATCACAAAATACCTATGAACTGGACAAGACTAATTTAATAAATGAAAAATAATTAATAAGCATACACCATAAAATAAAGCATGTGCAGGGAGTGAGAACGGATGAACGCTGCTCCGGTGGAGAGAAATTGAAATCCTACTCACAGCAAGAAAGCAAAAATTAGGCACAGTCAAGCTTGTCTTTTTCCAAAGTTGCTGACCGGGTTGCGGGGGGGCTCCTCCTCGTATAACCGCCAACGTTGGTGCCGCTATGTTAGTATCACCTCCGTTTAAATGTCCCTCTCTAGGCTGCCTCATTAGCTATTTGTTTGTATTTGTCTGTCCCATGTGAAACAAACTAATTGTATTTAATTGTAGTTGTTCTCAAACTGACAGTAAAGTATTGCGATGCTCCCTAAAGTGGAGGCCTGTATTTACTTAAAAAATAAAGGATGATGATGAAAATAAAAGCAACACATGAGGTCTGCACTACTACCGTAAAATAAACTGCACAACCCTACAACAATAATAAAACGTGGGGTGCACTTCAGGACTACCTAAACATGGATAACACAAAAGAAAACTTAAAGTAGGTATGGAAGGCAAAAAAAAGTACTCAGGTATACAAAAATAGAAGAAAAAAAAACATTTATTGAACAAACACAGCATATCCACAAAAATAAAACCAATGAAAACAAACATCAAAAGAAAAACGCCCTTAATGGATTAAATATCGATGCAATACCTGAATTAATACCCCCTCAACTACCTATTGTCTCGGGGATTGGCGCTCTTTGTGGACCTGTGTGCACCTTTGTGGATACTTATCTTAAACCGCATAAGGAGAGTCTTCCATCATATGTGAGTGTGACATCTGACGTGTTACTCAGGTTGCATTACATTGAGGTACTTTATTGGTCTTGTGACGTTGAGCCGTTATATTCTAGTATAGCACATTCACATGCGATAGCAGCCTCTACATCGTTTCTTCAAATGCATGATTTAGATTCAAGTAAGAGATGGGATCTATCACACAATTACTTTTTGTTTGATGAGAAATGTTATCTTCAGATTATTGATACGCGGATGGGAGCTGCTTGTACCCCTCATACGCCAACCTTTTTTTTAAGGTTGGTGGGAGTGTGAGTTCGTATTTAAAGAGGATATGGTTACGTGGACGCGATTTATTCCACTATGGATTAGTTACAATGATAATGTTTTCTTCTTATGGGAGGACGAGGCCAATGAATGTCAGGACTTGATCGAATCCCTAAATGATCATCTGAATATTAAACTGACGCTCCAATTTTCTAATGATATTATCTCTTTTTTGGATCTCAGCATCCTGATTTCTTCAGACAGAAAAACTGATGTTTACTGTATAGAAGAACCACTGCTGCCAACAGCCTACTCCAGAGGTTCTCAACTCCAGTCCCCAAGCTGCCCCCCCCCCCCCTCCCAACAAGTCAAGTTTTCACGATATCCCAGGTTCAGTACAGGTGTGTCAATCTGGCCCAGTCTTTGACTGAGACACAGATTGAGCCACCTGTGCTGACGCAGGGACATCCTTAAAACATGACCTGTTGGAGGGTCTTGAGGACTGAAGTTGAGAAACCCTGGCCTACTCCATTTTGATAGCTATCACCCTACAGTACTTCCTTTAAGTGGGGAATACCTGTAATTCAAATGTATCGTCTAAGAAGAAATTGCTCAACTGAAGCTACATTTCTCATTAGAGCTGGTGAACAGGAAAATATGTTTATAGAGCGGGGGGTACAGCAAAAGATGCTGTAAATAGGCACTTAAATGTGCCCTGAGGAATAATCGCGATTCCTTACTGGTCCCTACACATAACGCTACAGTAGCTCACAAATTGAACCCGATACTTAAGTGAGATTTATCTCCAGCTTTAATCCTCAGTGGGATATGCTTTGTTCCATTCTCCAAAAGTATTGGGGAGTTTTATTGGAGTATACAACTACTGTATATCAAGGACAGTGGGCCCATGGGTGTATATGACATCGAGTAGGGCCCCTAGTCTTAGTGGTCAGTTGGTGTGCAGTCCTTACAGCACAATCCCTAAATGTCAGAAGATGACTATTGTTTATTTTGCCTGTAGCTCTTGTAACAGCTGTAGCTTTATGTCTCCAGTAAAAACCTTCTAGACATTGTACATTGCTGTGTTTGATCAATACATGTGTAACACATGTTCCCCCACCCTAGGGGAGATTCCCTGCTGTTACTTGGTGATGGTGTTACCTGTATGGTTCACAGGAGGGTCTGGGCAACCCGCCGGTGGTAGTGGGGATAATCAGGGCAGGCTTTTCATGCTTAGTACCTTCTCTTCTGGGTGAAGCACCTCCATTTCCACATGGTCTATCGTAGATAGCTGCAGTCCCCTGTGGAAAACACTCTCACCTCCCCCTGAAGAACTGCAGTCTCAGACAAGAGTGTAAAACAAGTAACGGTTCTTTATTCTTGTACAGCGTACACAGCATGCATGAAAGCATACTGTTCACTCTCTGGTCCCTGGACTCAACCCCCAGGGCTTGATGCCTCAAATGTCTATCCCTGACTCCCATATGCTCTGGCGGAACATGGGGTAGCTGTTCCCACTCCCCTGAGGGAGGGATCTCTCTCTAAATTTGTACCCAGGGGAAGGTCCTATGTCTAAGCCCCTGATAGGGCAGTACCCAGACCTTAGACCCCCTCTGTCACTCAAGGGAGTTGACTACAGCAGGAGCAAGAGCATGAATTTAACCCCAACACTGCCTGCACTGGTATCAGGGCTTGTGTTAGGCAGGGCAGATTAGTAGCCCAGGGGATACCTAACTACACATGTTCTTTTTCTATTTTTTCATATCCATGAGTGCCCTTGTTCTTTTTAGAAGTTTCCCGTACCTACTTTGTGTGTGTTTTCCATTTTACAATCAATTCTCTCTTTTTTTTTCAAGGAGCATAACATGTATTTATTTTTAATTGTACACATGTTGTCCTGGAAATATGGTGGTTGGGTTGGGCAAAAAATAACAAGTACATTATTTAAACTCAACAAATGAATTTAAGGAAGCACCCGAGCACATGTGGGAATCATTGTAAACATTAGAACCAAGAAGGCAGACAATGCATACACACTGACACACACAATGACACACACATACCATTCCCCTGCACTCATATCACATGCCTGAGGTGTTTAGAATTTTGGAAAGAAGCATAGCATTGTCGCTATGCACCATCCAGACTCTTACATTCTGCTCAAGGAAGTCTTCTTCCTGTTTATCTAAAGCCCTCTCCCGCTTTAAACCTTTCTCACTGACTGCCCCACACCTCTGGAATGCCCTTCCCCTCAATAGCCGACTAGCAACCTCTCTATCCACCTTTAAGACCCACTTGCTTAAAGAACCATATGAGTAGCACCGTGGCTAATACTATACACATGATACATAAAGCTTGGCCTCTTGCAGACGAACTTACCAGAATGCCCTCCTTCAGTCTCTGAACATTCTTCCTACCAGCCAATTAGATTGTAAGATCTTCAGAGCAGGGACTCCTCTTCCGAAATGTTACTTTTATGTCTTAAGCACTTATTCCCACGATCTGTTATTTATATGATTGTCACGTTTATTACTACTGTGTAGTGCTATTTACATTAATGGCGCTATATAAAGACATATCAATAAAGAGTTATGTCTTGCACACCTATACATGTATAATATAAGCAATATACTTGCGATTTGAGGTATCGGTGCTCCGTGGTTCAGGGAAAAAACCTGTCTGGTGTAATTTCAAAGTATATGAACAAAGTGGAGGTTCCAGGGCACTACGGATTTGTAGAAAAGAAATTTATTCTAGGCACACACATGTGTGCCTAGAATAAAATAATTTTCTCCAAATCCGTAGTGCCCTGGATCCTCCACTTTGTTCATTGGCTATATAAAGACATACATATATACATACCTACATAAATATCAATCTCAGAGCTACACCTTCTTCACTTGCAGAGTACGTAAAAGCTGCTGCATTTGCTGTCTGATACAGCATAGGATTCCAGATCCCAGAGGACTGGCGCTTGAATTGCTATCATGACCAGTTAGGACTTGTTATTATTCTTTGCTTTTAAAAGCACACGTTGAATAAAGGGTTGAAAAATCAGACAAATGAAAGCATTGGTTGAGTATTTTTTACACACGATTGACACGGTCGTGGTAAAAGGAGTAATGTAGATTCAGATTTACTAAAATGTGCTAAACTGAAAGATTTCTTATGACCCATTCACTAAATAAATACCAAGGCAGCAATCCCGTCCATCTTTTATTTTTTATTACAGGATTTGAACGAGTGGGTCCTCTGCAGCTCAACCGGGACCCCCAAACTCCCCCCCCCCACCACTTCAATAGCATATACTCCAACTGTGTAAGGACAACGGACATGCAACAGTCCCGTGCATCCTCCTGAGCACCACCGCGCACGCATGGGGTACCAACGGACTGCACTCCTTACCCGACGCGCGCAGCGCGCATGTGCACCAGGATGGCGTCATCCGACGCCACCGATTTAGGCTCCTCCGGAACGCGCCGCACACTACCTGTGCGAGGCGCTCGCATGTGACACGTGTGCCATGCCCCCAAGCTCCGTGTCAACATTCTTTAGCTGCACAAACAGCTACACCTGCTCGTTGAGCCCTGGACCTATCATGGCCGCCGTGGAGGCCGCACACCGCTCCACCCCCTATGGGGGTTGGCTGATCCAGCCTATATATGCTCACCAATGTCTTAGGCACATTGGGTGAGGATAGATACTTGTTACCTGAGTTTACTCTTGCTTTTTCTGCCTTGTCCCTGTCCTGTTGCTTAGTTCCAGTTTTGATCTTCTGTGTACCGTACCGGCTTGCTTTGACTACTCCAACCTCTGGCTCCTGATCTTGGCCATCTCTGACTCCTCACTCCTCTCCAATCCTGACCTCGGCATTTTACTTCGACCACTCTCCACTCTCCAACCCTGACCTCGGCAAAAGTACCTTCTACGCTCCAGATATCTCCTACGTTGAACTCGGCAAGTATAAAGACTACTCTGATCTCTATATCCCTGACCCGGCTGCCAAGACAAACCTACACTCCGGACATGGCCCCTGTGCCTGTGGCTGGTGTTTGTTACTACTCCCATCTCAGTACCGGGGTCTCGTCTTATTTGTGGTGAGCACAGCGTGACAAACTGTACCAGTGTAGCAGGTCCTGTACCTGTTTTGTATATTCTGTATCTACCTCTGCAGGTGTTTGTAGCTTGGGAGCTTCAACTAATTAAAACAGCTGGGAGATTGATGATTTATGCTAATAATCAGATGGGGGTGGGGGGATTTTAACACCACTTATATTGTGTGTGTACAGGGCCGCTGACAGGGGGGAGAACCGGGACATATGCACCGGGCCCGGCTGCTACAGGGGGGTTGGCTGGCCGGCCGGCGCTGGAAGTTGGGCCAGAGGTCGGGGGCGGGGTTTTATTTATTTAGTGTGTGGATGGGGGCTTGTATTTACTTAGTGTGGGGAAGGCGGTATTGTATTTATTTAGTGTGGGGAGGGAGGTATATTTATTTTGTGTGAGGAGGGGATATTGTATTTATTTTGTCTTGGGAGAGGGGGGGTATTGTATTTTGTATGAGGATGGGGATAATTATTCTGTGTGTGATGGGAGCTTTGTGACAGGCTATTAATAATACACCAAATAATGGGTTGAACTGAACGAGTCTTAGATATAATAAAGTATATTTATTCCTTAAATAGGTGAACACACAATATAGTACAGTAACAGGCAAGAAGTACACTTACTTTGGGGTTGGGGAATGAGAAGTATCATGTAGCAATTCTCCAGCAATCAGGTAACAATTCAGATGGTATAGAAGACAATGGATATAGGGATTACCACCGTTTATATATCTTTTGTAACCCTATCCTTAACATTAAGTACAGGTGATTGGGCAACAATTGCCTGTATCCAATCTTTAATGTGGGAATACATTTTAATCCATGCCCCCTGCTAGTTAGGACATGCGCACTAGGACCCTGGGGTCTCATTTCTGTAGCCCCACATTTACATCAGAAATGCCAGCCAGTCTACCAAATGGGATTTCTGTCAGGATACTCTTTGTTGTAAGGTGTTAAATGTGACACTTACAGACTGCTCTGGTTTGAGTCGTTCCGCCCTCAGGTAAACAGTGAGGGTGACAAAATTCTTTGAACAATACTTAAGTCCTAGACATTGGGTCGCCTCTCTGACCATATGCTACCTTGTATGCAAAGGAATTTCCTCTGGGTTTTATCCCTGCCTTGGGATACAGTGTGATAAGTAAAACACAAACATATTAAAATATCCGGTTCCGTTGGGTCCAGCGGGTCCAAACTTCCCAGATCTCAATACTGGAACTGGGACACTATATGGTCCGAGTTTCAGCCCGCTGGGACCTTCGGAACCGGAGTTACACAAATACACCTTAAACCGGTTCCTATTTTAATACAATAAACTCCGCTGTAAATTAAATCACGGTTTTTCACTAAATCCCCATTGAAAACAACTGGCTCCGCCGCCATAGACTTTCAATGGCAAACCGCCGCCGTTGGCGGCTATGGGAATCCGCCGCCATAGACTTTCAACGGGGCATCGCCGTTGAAGTCAATGGGGTTTCTCCGCCATAGCCGGTAAATGGGAATTGGCCGCCATTGGAGTCTATGGGAAAAGTCCCGAACTTTCAAGGGGGTCCATACTCCGTCGGGTTGGTCCGAGAGGGTCAAGGATGGTTCGGCAGTCATGCCGTAGCAGTGACTACAGGTACCCCAAACCCTGGCCCTCTGGACCCTCCGGAACCGGAGATATGGATTCATGGTTTTCAGCTTTTTACACTTAGTCGAATTCTTGAGCTGTTTCTGCCGCTGCCATTGGAACCTATGGCGCGACCCGCTCTCTCGGCATGACCCTTCTCGGGGGTCCAGGATACGGGGACCCGGTAGTGGTCGAGTGGGGGGAGGTCTAGGGACTAGGGGCAAAAATAATTTTATTTCTGGGTGCCCTAGAACTGAAGATTCCCATGCCACTTATCGTTGAACTTGACTAACAGTGATCAAAGCTCTCTTTTAGAAAAAGTATCCGCTTTGCGGTTTTGCGGTTTGGACGGCAGCCAACTCATTCCTGGAAAGCGCCGTCGAGGAATCTCCATTGAAGTCAATGAGCCGATTGACTTACAATGGGAAACCGCCACCCCTCCTCTCGGACGCCATCTGCTGGTCTTCGAGGGAAACAGGTCCAAAACAGCAAGATCCGCCATTGAAATGCATGGAGCTCTAATGGCGGCCTATGGGACTCTGCAAAATGGTGCCTGAAAAGGCGGGAAAATTACACAAAGGGCTATAATCATTAAAGAACTATTAACCCTTGTACTCCCGGATGGATCCGCAGCCCAGTTAACCCCTTGTCTCCCTAGTGAGGTCAGGGGATGGCCAAATGGGGTGCAACCCCTTCAATACCGGGCCACCCCTTTCTCCCTCTACAGTGTGTGTGACTGGGGGGGATTGAAGGAGCGGGATTAAGTGAGAGGGGTGTCATTAAGTGATAGGGGATGGGGTGTGAGATTAGAAAAATGGTAGGGGAGTCAGAGTATTGGGGGGGGAGAGTGAGGAAGAGAAGGGGTAAGAGTGAGAGAAATACATGCGGATGGGGGGGGAATAGAGGAGGTGGCTAGTGAGGAGGTGCAAATAGAGTCCTTCTTGGATTTCTGATAAACTTTATTATGAACACAAACAGAAATTAATAGGAACTTTGGGGATGCATAAATTAGGGGAAGGTGAAAAAACGATGCTATCCCAGGGAGAGCAGTTTGGGGTACACCACTAGCAATAGCTGCAAGCTGAATAGGGGCTGATGCAACAGCTTGACACCAGGAAATAAGGCAGGGCTATACCAAGTGCTAGGGATCGAGGAAAGAGTCGCTAAGGTAACAGGCTGAAATGACAGCTAGGTACTTTCCACAGTGATAAGAACTAGGGCAATGGTCACGGCAGCAATAGGGGAAATAAAACACATGCAGGGAACAGAACATGGCCCATGGTGCCATTGAAGCATGGTGCCATTGTTTAAATCCCAATATTAGATCCTTGACCAAGTCACCTTATGTCCATGTACCTCAAACAGCAAAAATGAGACTGAGCTCCCCAGCGGTGTACAACTATGTGTGCTGCATGAGACAAATAATTATCCTGTCATTTCTTTAAATGATGGCACTTCTTGACATTGGTATTCTCCTTAATGAATGTTTGGAATTGCGCCTATACCCGTTACAATGTTATTTTTGCAAGTACTGCTACCTCCAATTTGATTGCTAAAAATATAACACACAAGACAGAGAAATAAAAGCGCTTGTTACTACAAAGGGCAGAACAGGTTCCGCACATTTTTATCAACTGAGAAAGTTCACCAACTGCAGAAGAGAACATTAAATGTTCAGGTATTTGTATACAATGTCCTGTCTGTTCCAAAGTAAATGATTGCTTCTGGGTACTGTAGCTGGTGTTGTTGTCTGTTCTTAGCTGAAGGTGAATAGTCCAAAAACCTAGCCTTGTTTATCAGCCATGTGTTTGAGAGATTAGAATAGCATTTTGTCTTATCGCTGGGCTTTTCTAACTCTCAGCATTCTCTAGCAGTGCAGGATAAGATACAGAAACTCTGCAACACGATTATTGTTTTATTATGCAGCAGGGCCAGAGTTATTTTGCTCCGAATAATGGTGGGGTGGGGTTGACTTTATTTGTTCATATACAACCCACTGCTTAAGGATTGTGCAGAGTGTTGCAAAGGAAGAGGACAACATGAAATATCAATAGTTAATATCTAACCCAGCGGTGTGCGAACTAGGGGGCGGGAGAATTTGCAGGGGGGGGCGCGGGCTGTTACAGAGGCCCCGCGATCTTCCCCAGGGATTTAATTTAATGCCGGGGGAGGCGTGAGGCCTCTGTAACCTCGCTTACCTACTGGCAGCCAGGTCTTCAGCGATGCGGCGTCAAATGACGCCACACATCGCCATGGCAACGGTTATCAAATGACGCGGTGGGGTCACGTGACATGACCCGCAATGTCATTTGAAGCAGTGCCTTAGGGGGAGGGGGTGCGCGAACACTGCGGCTCCCTGAAAAAGTTTGCGCAGCGCTGATCTAACCCTTTATGGAGTTGCGTTTCACTCTTGTGCAATATATCCCTTTGCGATATGTTCTTTACACTATGCACAGTGAGTCACGGTGCACCCCACTCAATACGGTGAGAAGCCAGGTAACCATGTATTACTTCCATTCAAAGTAATGGCATGCACTGTTATTTGTGTGTTAATCACATTGAGTGAGAGGGAGACTTGTCAGGGATTCTTACCTTTAATTTACATCTTGAGGGCCAAAATATATCCTACCTTTGTTTATCACAACCTGAGCTGATAATGCAAGAAAAAAAAACCAGATGACAATATAGATACAGTATCATTGTTGCTACAAGGTTTTATCCCAATATGTTTAAAGGTACTGTAATGCAAATCTAGTAGCTAGGCAACCGGTTAGAAAAAGTATCTGGTTTCTTGAGAACAATGTTTGCTTTTCTGTCACAGTTAACTATTATACCCAGGTGGAAAAATACTGTTACGCTATTGATATACCTCTATTGACCTGTAGCAGAGTGAGAGAAATGTGTTTTTTCTTGCTGGGAATGAGTGATTGCGTTTTTTTTTCCTTGCAAAGTTATTTGGATTTCTTTCACAGATCAAATCTATATTCACACACTGCTATGCAAACCATTCATTAGCCGATATTTCCAACGGGTATGTGCTTCCCAAACAATAAACACTTCCCTTACTAAGCCACAGCAAGTGAGAGAATAAGAGAGGTATATATTACATTTATTTCTGCCTGCTTATTTAGTTTCCCTGTTAATCCCGGCCTATCCTGGGTTTGAGTCCAGAAGGTACTAAATGTTCTGTCTTTTTAAGACCAAGGCTAGGCTTCCTCAGAGTGAGGAATCTGATTTCCTACAGTAGTTATACAGTAGTGATCATGCAAGGCCATGTTTTTCTTACTGCCATGCTGAGAGAAGCAGATTTCCAGCTGGAATTTAAATCGGACGGCATCCGCTATAGTGTCTACGATAACGGCGAGAGAATAAACAGAAATATAACAACGAATTTAGCTGCAAATCTAGACCACGTGGATACCCATTTTTCCTACTAGCTGTTCAGCTATTTGCTTCCTGCATTTATTTACATATTTAGAATACTTTTGTATGAAGAAGTACATTCCAAGAAATACAAACCAGCAACTTGAATGAAAATCCTCTTTATTAAAATAATTTTATCAAACACAATTTCAAATATTTTGTGATGAAACAGAAGGGAGGAACACTGGTGACAATCATATGTAGTTCAACAGATTCTAACAATTTCAGCTGTTCACAAGCCATAACTTAAATAAACATGATTTTATAAGCGTCAATAAATAGTTGATCTGGTCCAGTTCAAGTATAATTTAATAGTCATAGCCTCAATAAACCTAAGGGCAGAAATTCCCTGAATATGATTTGAATTGTGTCAAAGCAAACACATGTCTTGCCACAATAATTGATACAAATATTTAATTATTATTAACTTATTTGCTCCTAGAAGGATCTCCAGTGCATTGCTTTAGGAACAAATGGGTTAAAAGTTGCAGTTCCACCTAACAACATTTACTGGACTTGTCATAACTTGCAAGCTCCCAGCCTACCCATTCACACCACTTGTTTTAGAATCTGAAGTCTCTCAAGTTAACTCAAAGCAACAAAGCCGTGCTTCATACAGGCTGTTTAGTGACGCAGCATTTCCAAGATTGGGGTTTAACGGGGTCTGCGTTACAGATCATTTAAATATAAATTCACATCAGAACTATATTTAATAAATCTCTGAAAAATATTATTTTAGACCAATATGTCTATAAAGACCTTTGAAAACTACTGAAAAAAAGCGGGCAGGATGGAAATGTGCAGGAAACTTGTTAGGGGGGGAAATTATTTTTGAACAGAATGGGACTGCGCTTTGATTATGCTTAAGTATGATTCTGATGGCAAATACACCATCTGAACCGATGACATTAGAACTGTAGATAAATGAACAGTACAAGCTGTGGTCTATGTATTAGGAAATGCACTGCATGTTACTTCTGTTGACGGTTTTCTGCGTCTTGGTTTTCTCTGGCACAAGTCATTTTTTTTTAGTGGGTAACACAAGCGCAGCATGCGCCAAACTCTACAAGAGTCTAAATACCCTTAATAAGCAAGTCGAGGTTCAGATGCGTCAGCGAAGACTGCTTTCTTGACCCATAAAATAACCGAGTTCTCTGCCGCTCATTGCTTTGTGGGCTCCCATGGCAATAATGGGGTTAATGCAGCAGTGCCACTTACAAGCTGCCATTCAAATGAATTCAACTACAATTTTGTCCAGCACAAAAAAGCAGCTTCAAAGCACATCGGAAAGGGGCCTGGGGGAGATTAATACTGAAACCACAGTGCTGTAGATGTTACGAGGCTATTAAGTGATTGGACAATGTTGCATGAAAACAGATCTCTCACACGGGAGCAAGGGGGGGTCAACTCCAGTCCTCAAGGGCCACCAATAGGTCAGGTTTTCAGGATATCCCTGCTTCAGCACAGGTAGTGCAGTCATTGACTTACATTATGTATCATGGTTGCCCTGAAAACCAGTCCTGTATATTCAACTACTTCTAACTCAGTCCTGGAAGTCTCACTGCAGCTTGAAAAGTGTTTCCATCCTGGGTCTGTTTTCAGCTTTTCTGTAACGCAAATAGAGTGACTGACCACTGACACTGAACAGTGTGTCAACTGGTCGGTAAGTGCAAGCTGACACCGCAAAGTACTGTGTGTAGGCACCGCAATAAAAAAATAATATAACTATCCTTTGTGGCTTAGAGTTTAAATAGACTCCTGGTGGACCAGGTATTTTAAAGTAAAAGAAAAAAAAAATTCACATTATAAATGGGTTAACAGATTAACAGAACTTTGTTACAGATTTGTGCTGATATCAGAATATATACATGTGAATAACGCAGATAAGCCCAAGACAGTAAAATAACTGTTTTAACTCCTCTACCGCTGGACAAGCACACAAGCTTCATGCAAAACCAGTCGTGGTATGGTTAAACTTCTGCTTAATACTACATTTCTGCACTGGAAATGGCCTTACATTATGTGTAATGCTGACACTGAAAAATGGGTGTTTTTCTTTTCCATTTATCTTGTGCTATCCTGATTTCAAATAGGAGAAAATCAGTAAAAAAATATATATATATTTTTTTTTCTCTCTACCCAATAGAAGTTTTGATGAAGCAGGAACGAGAGGAGGAAGCTGCATACACTTTGATTTTTATGGCTTTTATTTCCAGCAATACATCCCTTAATGGTAATGTACATGTCCGTGAAATTATGAATTATTTTAAAAGGTGCAGCACAATTTATCTACTGAATCTGGAGTCACAAAGCACTCAGCCATGTAACAACTTTTTAAATACTGGTTTTCTAACATAAAATGTGTTTAATAAATTAGCAAACATAGGCAACAATATCTAACTACAAAACACACACTAGCCAATGTAACAGAATATACAGTGTATAATGCATGCTGTTTTTGTCATCAGGTAGCCATAGCTAACAGCAGAAATAATGGTGCACTGATCCCACAATTACAGGGATTAGGGCTGAGGTATAAACCAAATTAAGGAAGTTAATTAAGTTAATTAATTAGTTACAAATTTAAAAAAAAGTAAAACAATACTTCTAGATATTTCCCCAAAACCGAAAACTACTAGAGAATTTCACAATGAAACCTTTGGTTAGGAAGTATGTGGAGCTGCACCTTTAAAATAAGGGATTGCTGGTAATACGTTTTCTCTTTTCTGACAGAATATCAGTGTGCCGTTATGATACGACGTTCCATCCTCAGAACCTTCCTTTGTATTCTATTGTACACCTTCAAGAGGCAATCCAAGGAGCCACATTTTTGGGGATTTTTTATTTATATTGGGTTAAAGCAGGGGGTCTCTGGAGCTGAACCCCGTTCATTTCTGCTCTGGGGAGACCCTTATTCCAGAGATACTGACCTGCGAATAAGGTGCCGGCAGTCGCTCTCCTCGGCTACCTGGGTTCACAATATGTCCGCTGTTCAGAGACTTCCCGGCCTGTGGACCAATAGGAAGCTGTGATGTCATCGGTGCAACTTCCTATTGGCCCATGTGATGCAGGAGCTTCAAACCTCAAATCCCTACTGCTGAGCCAGAGCAGCTACGGGCAGCTACTTCAGAGGTAAGTATCTCCGGAAGTAGGGGGTCCCCGGAGCTGAAATTAACGGGGTTCCGCTCCAGAGACTACCTGCTTCAATTCTATATTTAAAAAAAATTGCTGGCTTGGATTGCAACATTCAATTTGGTGCCTATTTATAGAACGCCCCCCTGAGGTGACAGGTGGAATTGTTTTCCATTACATTGCAAGGAGCTAAAATCCAAATGAAATCGTCATTACGTCAAATAACACTCACTCACTTTTATCCTCACCCTCTTAGTAGGCATCAGTGTTTACTGCATTTCCATATTAATTATTACAGGAAAATGGCTCACTTATTTCCAGTTGGGGGAAAAAAGAAGACAGGAGTTACACCAAATATTTCATTAATGCATCAGTTTCCGACTTAAACGGTTATGTAATACTGGTAATAAAACACTTGAAGGCATAAAAGAATATAGAACATAACACTTCCACTTCCGAGGTGTTGTTGAACCACCAATTGTGCAGTTTTTTTTTTCTATACGTGAAGTGTAAATTTGCGGGGACAGCTTCAGTCCTCGTGGGACTGCAAAACTATACTGCGGCTTGTGTGCCTCTGTCACAGTGCGCAGCACGAGGGGAATTAATAACCAGTCATGCTAACTGGAAGTAATTCCAACTATGCTGCAACCTTTTTTTTAACATCTGCAACCAATTTGACATCACTTTTCAGTGTACTTCCAACACAGTGAGGTACTGGTCATTAGAACACAAATCCTGATTAGTTACACTGTATCAGAAAAGAAAATCCCTGAGAATTCTGATTACAAAATCCCCTCCCTGACAGAAAGTACACTGAGTGTAATTCTAATCAAAGGCACAAAAGGGCTTTTGGGTACACAGACTCCACATTAAACAATAATAATTGTTTGTTCTTGTATAGCGCTGCGAGTTTTACGTAGCACTTTACAGAGACATTTTTGCAGACAGTCGCTGCCCTGTAGAGCTTACAATCTATGTTTTTGGTGCCTGAGGCACAGGGAGATAAAGTGACTTGCTCAAGGTCACAAGGAGCCGACAGGTTCCCCTGCTTCAAACTCAGTGTCAGTGTCTTTACTCACTGAGCCGCTCCTTCTCTCTAATAATGAGGGCATGTCCTTATTGCAAATTAGGAGTGCCGATTATGCAGAACTCCCTATATTAGATTGCAAACTCTTTGCGATAGAGATTCCACTATTTCACTGGCAGCATTTGTACCCGGGGCTCTCCACCCTGTATTGTGCGGTGTACCTTGACATTAGAAATCTTTCTAGCTCATATTATGAAAGGACAAGTGACCTATCAACACTATACAAAAATAAAGTAATACAAAATGGTTTTACGGGCACATACAAGGGCTTTCAGGAAGGGGTTACCTATGAAAAATGTGACCCCACACGAGTTAATCTTACTGCAGGGGAGACATTGTAACCACTCATTAAGGCACAGTCTGTTAGCTTGGCTGGTTCAGATTTAATCATTTACAATATGTTAAATATTGTTTAAGTATACTTTTTCTAGGGGCACCTTTTTCACTGGTGAAAACAGCTTGGATTTCATAGAGCATAACAGCATTGTTATAACGACGCTCTGCTACAAATCCACAATGGTGGCCACCTTTACTAAGCCCTGCAAATATTATGTTGCTTATATTTTTTATCTTTGAAATGGGCAGCCTCACTGGAGGATTTCACAGCTCTGTTAGTTATCAAAACGGAAAAGGGAAAGTAAGGCAAATAAAAAATAAAAAAACATTTTGGACCGATTAAACAGGACTAGTGCTTAAAGGCCATCATAGTGTTGTAGCACAGGGGTGCTCAACTCCAGTCTTCAAGCCCCCCCCAACAGGTCAGGTTTTCAGGATATCCCTGCTTCAGCACAGATGGGTCAATCAGTCCCTGCTTGAGAGCAGGTGGCTCAATCAGAGACTCAGTCTTCGACTGATTGAGCCACGTATGCGGAAGCAGGGATATCCTGAAAACCTGACCTGTTGGGGGGGCTTGAGGACTGGGGTTGAGACCCCATGTTGTAGCACCCTCCGTAAGATTGGTCTGGTTTTGCCCCATCATGTGTTTTCTCTGGGCAGAACATTGGAGGTTCAACTAGATACAAGACATTCCTCTTCTTTGTTCTGTTCTTCGTTCTGTTTTCAGAACAATTTTATTGCTCAAAACCACCTGGACTTGTCCTTCCCTGACACTCGAGTTGAATCTTTTCCACCAAACCGTCTTCCTTACTCCTTCAAGGCTTTATCTTCTCGAACCGCGGAACAATCCCAGCGTCTTCCTGGTATAAAACATTCTCCATCTCATTCTTTCCCGAGCTTCCTGCCGCCAACCTCGACAAATAACTCTGCGAGAAGGTGGGAAAATAGAGGTTAGAGGACCTGCTTAAGCCCACATCTCCAAAGCTCTGTTAACTCTGGGCTCATCACATACAGTTATAAAAATCAGTTATGGACATTATGTTCCTACTGAAATCCCAAGTGATATATTGATATATTGATATATATCACTTGGGATTTGAGATAATATAAATATATATATATATATATCCCCAAACACACCTTTAGGCAACATGTGGCGGGGCACCTGTGCACAACAAGGAGCACACCTGGGATATATGCTAATTTAATTATACTTTGTATTTCCATATTAGCATGTATCCCAGGTGTGCTCCTTTGTGTTAAGGCTATAAACAGCACAACACTGTGTTAGTCAGCTTGGAAGATACCTGTTAGCGGTTAAAGAGGTGTTAATGAGGTAGTAGCCCGAGTTAAGTCAATAAGGGAGCGCTGTGGCACCTAGGTGTATATGTGCCTGTTCTTTGACCCCAACTTTTACTTGTTCAGAGAAAGCATTTTACAAAAAGAAAAATAGACATTTGATGACATCAGCAAAATGCCCTAAATTATTACAGCCAAAAAGAAAAAAAAAGTTATTTTCTTCACCCTCCTTACTTGGCTGTTAGAAATTATGATTAAAGATATTTTATATGATTTAATGGGGCTAATTAAATATAATCCAAAGCAGGTGATCGAAAAATTGTCCCATTCAAGTCAATGGGTGATTGGCCGCTTCAAATCATTAAATTAGCCCCATTATATCATTTTGATATACAAGAATGACACAATGACTGTTTGATATTTGTTAACTGGGAGCATGGGGAGGAAACGGTGAGCCAGCTGGCTAAAATCTTCCTACACTAATGCAGTGTGATATGCCCGTATTTTATTGTTAGAATGTGAGTATAATATTTTATTGTTATAAAGCTATTTTATCTCGAGTGATCTGTGCTATGCCAGTTTTTCTCTCAACATTGGGGTACGTGATCCTGGGGACCCGATCCACTCTGATGACAACTGCATCATCCACTTACCTGTGACTGTTTGAGTCAACCCTGCCTATTTGACTCTTACATCTTGTAAGTAGTTAATTCATTAGAGCCAAGTCATTTGAAGGCTTTTTTCCACGTTGCCTTTTTTTGCTGCACTTAAATTTATTTTTGTTTCCTCCCCATGCTCCCCGTGGATTTTGTGTGTTTTGCTGTTACTGTGGGGGAAGAGTGAAGACTACCCCTTCCTGTGGGTTCCAGAGCAGGGGGTGAAGCTGTATAAATTTTATCACATTATCACCTATTTAAGATTTTGATTAGTCACTTATTATTAGTGTTCACTTTTTATTTGTTTGCGCCTTATTTCACTTTACCACTATACAATGATATTTGTTAACTGTACAATATTATTTATTAATTTTTTATGTGCAATTATTTTTATATTACCATTACTTCTGTAACCCAGGCTGTGCTGGAAAGCTGTGTAAGGCAGCAATAATACTCTGTGCGATGGCGCGCACGCGACAAGTGCAGCCTAATACGGCAGGCATAAGCTTATAGGGGTCCATGTTAAAATGGACAAGGAGCAAAAGGTGACACTGTGTGCTCATTTGCATGTCATTACCCAGAATCCCTGGCTGCAGTGAAAGCATAGTAAGCTAAGAGATAATAGGGAAAGGCAGGGTTGCAGACCTGTCTGGGATGTGAATGTGCTCACACGGGATATTTTTATTTGCTATATTACTATTAAAATTGTTGTTTGAGTCCATTAGATATGGAACAAGTACAGCCCAAAGGTAGGGCCAAATAGATTTTTTTTTTAAAGCACGCACGCACACACACTCACAGCGAAGGTGTCAAGCAGCTCAGGCTCCCTTGAGATCAGACACAGTTTCACTACCTTTTTAATGACACTATAAGAAGTAGGTTTGTAAAGGCAATGGCCAAGTCTCTGATGTCACAGTGATCTATATCTGATCTGTTTAGATGTCGGCCGCTGACACTGTGTCTGGGGCTCTGCCTCTTCCTTAACTGCCGGATAATGACAGCACAGAACTGAGAGTTATTAAAAATGTGCAACAACTGGCTTCAAGCTTCCCATCCTGGGGCCAAGCCCAGTTAATGTCAGTCACTTAAACATTTTAAGTGCAGGCATCTGTCCTCAGGCTTCAGTCTCTCTAGCACTGGCTCATGGCTCTATTAAGAAACAGCACTTTGTATGGTGGAATAGCTGTGCTGTTGTCCCTTGGGAGCTCACTAAGGACTGCCCCTTTAACAAAACAAGAAGTGTTTGCCAGTGATTCATTCTATCAAACAGTCTGGGAAAGTACATCAACTTTACAGCAGCAATACTACACCCCCCACCTTTTTCTTCTTATATTTATATATGTACAGCATGTGACAATGTATCATTATATATATTCTTACCTAAGCCGGCAATTATTTGGTGCTCCTGTTATAAAATCTGTAAAAATCCTGATTGTGTGCCTAACATAATGGCCGCTTTAGTCAGCGTAACTCAGCAGCCACAATGTATCCTGATATTACCAAGGTAACATTATCTATTGTTACAGTTTGCAGCTCAAACTGCTGGAATATTGGCAACAAATTATCCCGAACAGGAAAGTGTTGCAAAGATCATGCCCTGATGGGGAGTTGTGCTAAAGCCTGCTATAGAAATCAAAGGATGCTCAGTATACTAAAACTCATTAAAATTGGTATTAAGAGTTGAGTAAAAAAAAAGAATGAAAAACAAACAGTCACTATTATCTAATATTACAGAATTGATTTATTTTAAAAAATATATAACATTTTACGTTTTGCAGCTTTAAAAACAGCAGTGCCAGCTTTTTTTTGCTGTACTTTTATCTTAATGACCAAGAAAATGACAAAGCGACACTCCATATTACCTATATAGCAGGGGTGTCAAACTCCGTCCTCAAGGGTAACCAACAGGCCAGGTTTTATGGATATCCCTGCTTCAGCACACGTTGCTGCGACAGCGATTGAGCCACCTGTGCTGAAGCAGGGATATCCATAAAACCTGGCCTGTTGGTAGCCCATGAGGACTGAGTTTGACACCCCTGCTATAAAGGGTTCACAAACATTGCCTTTCAAAATAGGAACACCCTTGAATGAACCCTGCAAACTCTCATAAAGGTGCCACGTTATGTGCAGTGTTATGTGCAGTGTTATGTGCAGTGTTATGTACAGTGTTATGTACAGTGTTATGTACAGTGTTATGATGCTGATGAATGTAAAGCAGTATGTTCCAAGTGAAGAAGTGATTTAAGTTCAGTGAATAAAGCGATATTGTCTTCTGCGTGTAAGCACATGAGCAGTCGTGCTGATGGAGCAAACAGTTCTGGCAGAAAATGTTGTACTGAAAATAATGACGTAAAATATAAGGTCAAATAATCAATTATATTTATCACATCGTTTTGCCCCAGTGAATACCGATAGGAGGATTTTTGCCAGATAAATCAGGAATAGCACCTGAAAATCCCCTATTCTGGGTTATATAAATGTAACTCAATGCGTTTTTTTCCTGGCCATTCAAGGCATTTTGTTTAAAGCTGCAATCCCACATAGGCGGTTAGTTGAATCTCTTAGGGGTCTCTGAATGGGGATGTTTTTGTCAATCAGGTGTTTTCTTTCCCCTTACCTCTTCCCCCCCCCTTCTTATCAGAGAGCCAATAAAAATGTGGGAAGGGGGACGCTGGCTGTACAGCACTCGCTGATCATAGTGACATCACAGTAACATCACACACAGTGACATCACACAATGACATCACACAAAAGGGAGCAGCCAGAGGACATCAAACCCCTTCCAAGTTTAATTTAAAAAAATAAATGTAAAATACTTATGTGTCAGATTTGGGTAAAAAGGTATTAATTGCCTGGATGAGACCCCTTAAACATATCACTGGAATTAGTTCACTTTGGTCCTAGGAGGGATTGCTCCTTTATAAGACTTGGAAACGGACAGCTGCACAATTACAGGGTCACTGAACAGTCCTTTAATAAACTAAGTACTTTGTATCAAAGAAGTCCTACAGCAAATGGGATAAATGTGCTCTAGCATGGCTGCTGGAGGGATGTTAAAAGTAAAATCCTCATTAATAAAGAGATGCTAAATATTTATCATATTCACTAAGCAGCGCGATGCTATAACACTGCATAGGGCCCATATTCACTAAGCAGCGCGATGCTATAACACTGCATAGGGCCCATATTCACTAAGCAGCGCGATGCTATAACACTGCATAGGGCCCATATTCACTAAGCAGCGCTACGCTATAACACTGCGTAGGGCCCATATTCACTAAGCAGCGCTACGCTATAACACTGCGTAGGGCCATATTCACTAAGCAGCGCGATGCTATAACTGCTTAGGGCCATATTCACTAAGCAGCGCGATGCTATAACACCGCGTAGGGCCCATATTCACTAAGCAGCGCGATGCTATAACACTGCGTAGGGCCCATATTCACTAAGCAGCGCGATGCTATAACACTGCATAGGGCCCATATTCACTAAGCAGCGCGATGCTATAACACTGCGTAGGGCCCATATTCACTAAGCAGCGCGATGCTATAACACTGCATAGGGCCCATATTCACTAAGCAGCGCGATGCTATAACACTGCGTAGGGCCCATATTCACTAAGCAGCGCGATGCTATAACACTGCATAGGGCCCATATTCACTAAGCAGCGCTACGCTATTACTGCGTAGGGCCCATATTCACTAAGCAGCGCTACGCTATAACTGCGTAGGGCCCATATTCACTAAGCAGCGCTACGCTATAACACTGCGTAGGGCCCATATTCACTAAGCAGCGCGATGCTATAACACTGCTTAGGGCCCATATTCACTAAGCAGCGCTATGCCATAAGAAACCCTCTGGTGCCCCAAGACAGCTTACAGCCCATTCAAGTTAAGGTATCTTATAAACGGTACAGGACATTTGGTGGCAGCCGCCCGACTCACCCCGCCACCGGTGGGACCTGCCACTGTTAGGGTAAGTCCATAAGCTTAACCCTTACCCTAAAACCCCCTATCCTAACTGCTAAACCCCCTTAAATTAACCCCCTACCCTGTAAAACTTACCTTGGGAGTGGCCAGTGGCATGGGTACCAGCTGTGGCGGGGGGTCCGCCTGTGGTTGAATGGCGACGGTCACTGGGTCACGGTCGTTTCACGTAATGACCGCGACCCAATGTCCTATTTTGCCTTACGAATTAGCACCATTTAGTAAATATGACCCTTAATCTTTCAGCAAAGGAATAAATGACGAGTGAATTAGACATTACCTGAAGGTTTTTGTAGTGGACGCGGCTCCGACAGTGAGACGTTTTCGCCGTGTCTTCGCTGGTGTAGAAGAGGCCACAGAGTTTGCAGTAGAACCCAGTTCTCGGCACCACAAATTCCACACCTTTTAGACAGTGTTACAGTCACATTGTTAGGGAAACTTAAGGGGATAGCCTATGTATCTACATACAAACGATTTCAATATCCACTTACTGTCAATGTCATGCATCAGGGCCAGGCTGTGAGCTATTCATTCACGCTGCAGAATCTCATTATTTCACTATATCATTCACCCAACGATTACATTTCTGCGATCATATAAATGACTCCATTAACCTGGCTCCAACTCTCACGCCACATCGGGTGCAGGATCTCATCCATTCTCACTCATTCATGCAGCGTATGGACCGCAGGCTCTCATTCACGCATTCCTTCTTTAATGAATTCACTCGTACATTCATTGAATTAACATGGTGCAGATTTTCATCCATTCCACAATTCGTGCATTTGTTCACCAAATCCAGTCTTTTGTGGAAAACCCAACTGCAAACAATATTGGAGAAGAACTCTTGCTTTGATCTGGTTTATAGCATCCACTATAATTATGAGATGCTTATTGCTGCATCACTCTGTTACATAAAATAACCTTTGTTCTGAACATACCTAATGGGATGCTAAGTTCAGTGAACACGTCCTCTTGTTCCCACGAAGGTGAAGAATGGGCTTCTTTTGATTCCAACAGTAGAATGTCAGGAGATTTCTCTTCCGGTGATATAGAGTTAGCTTAATGAAAAATATGGAAATGAAGAGTATGACACCTAAAGTTATACGTGTGTGTGTGTATGTATATATATATATATATATATATATATATATATATATATATATATATTGAAATACACAAAGAAATACTGCCTCAACACAATAAATCACTGGTGTCCGCAAAAACTGTCAACGTATAGTATAAGTAGTACTAGACAGTGGTGCTAGAGGTTGAAATAATACTATAGCAACAAAGAAAGCAACCTAACAAAAAGCACACGGGCATACCAAAAAAGTGTAAACATGAATTTATTCTGGTGTGTTAAAAACAAGGGATAAAGATTAAAAGAGGAGGGGGACTCACATCTACCATCATGTGCACCTAGAGGCAAGGGTATAATGATTTGGACAAATTCCAACGCACAGTTCAAAAAGACCACAAGGAGCTCTGAGTTGAGCGTACCCGTGTAATATGCATATACTGAAAATCAGTGCATATCCAACAAAAAGTCAATTGGTGTTACAGACAAATAGCTGCAATAGGTGGAAGCATAAATAGCACAAATGTCAATAATGTGTATACATCAACATTAAGAACATACATTTCAGATAACAGTAAATAGCCATAGCCCCTTATCAGGAAAGGGGGGTCCCATTCCTCTGACTCCCACTCCAACGCGTTTCGACTTAAAACGGCCTTCGGGGAGTCAAATGTGTTCTTAATGGTGATGTATACACATTATTGACATTTGTGCTTTTTATGCTTCCACCTATTGCAGCTATTTGTCTGTAACACCAATTGACTTTTTGTTGGATATGCACTGATTTTCAGTATATGCATATTACACGGGTACGCTCAACTCAGAGCTCCTTGTGGTCTTTTTGAACTGTGCGTTGGAATTTGTCCAAATCATTATACCCTTGCCTCTAGGTGCACATGATGGTAGATGTGAGTCCCCCTCCTCTTTTAATCTTTATCCCTTGTTTTTAACACACCAGAATAAATTCATGTTTACACTTTTTTGGTATGCCCGTGTGCTTTTTGTTAGGTTGCTTTCTTTGTTGCTATTATATATATATATAATGGTGGAAGGTGGGGTTGCAGACCTGCCTAAGACATGCAGATGAGCATACAGATGTATTTGCATATTTGCTTTCCTGTGGAGGGTTTTTTACTCACCATAACTTAACTCAGTATTATGGTATAGCCTATCCCATAGCTTCTTTGCATACCCAGTTAATCAACCCCACACTGATGAAACCCATTAAGGTCGAAACAGCTGTCTGTGGGTGGTTCTCGGCCTTTTGGCTAAGATCAAGGCGATATGAGTGCTCCTCTCGACCTGCACAGCTATGACCAAATGCAGTACTATCCTATCTGGGGTTTCAGTAGGAAAGGTCTGTGGCAAGCATTTGGCCCTCTAGCTTGTTGAGAGGTGGTGTCCAGACCCCGGACCACAGAACCCCTGAGCCTTTGGGCTAAGGGGGGATGGCATTCGAACAACCAGCCCTTCGGGGCTGGGGTGCACCCGCACAACCCTCGAAAGAGGGGAGATGATGCGAACTCCCTTGCGGGCCTCGGGCCAGAGGGAGGAAGAGACGGATGTCCTGAATCCTAACGGAGGAAGGCATCAATGTCCCTGGAGACCTAGGCTTTCGGGCTGAAATCTTCAGGGAAACTGGGCACTGAGGGCGGGTCTGACTTCGGTTGGATAGTCCAAGGGCAAGCTCCCTATCCACTGAAGTGGACTGGGATCCGATGAGCGAGAGGGTGTACCCTCTCGGGGAAAAAAAAAAAAAAAAAAGCTGTCTGTGGGTGGTTTTCTGGGTATGCACCTTAACCCTGGCTGTGCTCAAAGCTGTGACCATGCAGCAAGCTTAAGCCTATAGGGAACCATGTTAAAAATGGTTTTTGAAGCAAAAAGTGACACTGTGTGCTCATTTGCATGTCATTTCTCAGAATCCCTTGCTGCAGTGGAAGTGCTGTATGCTGGGTGATAATGGTGTTAAGGAGGGGTTGCAGACCTGCCTAAGACATGCAGATGAGCATACAGTTGTATTTGCATATATATATATATATTTATATATACACACGTGTCATGTATTCCATATTACATTATATTTCCATTATTTACAAAATAATGACATTTATTAGAAACCAAGGAAATAAAGTGTAATGCCAGACGTGAGAGAAAGTGTTACAAGGCTGAGTGATTTCACGATATTGCAGTATATATGTATATATATACATATATATACAGTGTATATATATATATATATATATATATATATATATATATATATATATATATATATATACACACAAACTAATATATAACACACACACATATATATATATATATATATATATATATATATATATATATATATATATATATACACTGCAATATCGTGAAATCATTCAGCCTTGTAACACTTTCTCTCACGTCTGGTATTACACTTTATTTCCTTGGTTTCTAATAAATGTCATTATTTTGTAAATAATGGAAATATAATGTAATATGGAATACACGTCTAGTTAATTCATATTTTAGAGAAATACAGATTCAAGATAATATGTACACTTCTTAAAAAGTACTTTTTATTTAAGTTATGATGAATGAGAGGTAGCCCCTCCGCTGTCAGAAGGGCCGACAGTCTATTGCTCTACATTGTTTTGTAGGCCCCTTGTTCTGTGAATGTGTTACAATCACTGCAGCACTAAGGTCAGAGCCTGAACAATGACTCCCAATCATGATAAAATGGCATTAAACATTCCTTTAAAAACAATGAAAGTACAGAAAGAAACCATTATATATCTAGCAGCTTCTCTGGGTGCAATACAATGATTAATACTTTGTGAATTCTGAGTAAGGAAAATGAATGCTGGTAGTTACCTGAGCCTGAAAGATCTCTGTCTCTGTTTTCATGTCTTTCCTCTTCTTGGGTGTGCACGTCCATCAGTTTTACATTATCATCTGCTTGCAAGTCCATTCTTGTATACAGATCTACACACGTGTCTGTATCTACAGCAGTCTCTTCTTTACAGTCAGGACTTTTCAGGTCTTTGGGGTTCTTTTTGCTCTCAGAGCTCTCGACTAGAACTTCATTCTCGTTGAGTCTGGGACTTCTAGCGGCTGTATTTTCTTCCAGTTCATCACACTTCTGTTCAGCAGTCAAGTTTAAATTTGGCACATCTGTTACTGGATCGCAGCAGCTACTGGCAGGACTTGCACTTTCTCTTACTGACGTACAGCTCATTACTATAGAGGCTTCACGGGGAGATGAACATTCACTCCTAGCCAACTGGTCACATTGGCATTCCAAATCTATAGAGCTCATTCCATGCGGACACATTTGAATGCAATTGTCATTGTCCTTTGGTTCCACTGGAACAATCTCTTCAAGTTCAGTGATGTCAGGCTCTATGATTAAATCTTCTTCTCCTACCTCATCGACTGTCACAAGTTCCTCCATGTTCGTTGGATACCAAGTTTCACCTTCTAACTCACTCCCACTCTCCCACTCCTCTTCCTGCGCAAAAGAAGACGGGGGACATTAGAACAAGTGACACTTCATCCAGAGCTCCCTAGAAATTACATTTCACTTGTACCTTCCACGCCAATGACATATATGCAAATTAAAGAATAATACATTTATAAAGGTTCAGGTATGTCGGCTTTTGAGAAATAAGATGTTCTAACATTTTCCACGAATCACACGTTTGGCGGTCTAATAATACTGCTGTCTGTGTCCTATAAAATCATTAGTGGTGCCATTGTAGCTACTGTCTGTGCTTATGAAACCAGTATCCTGCCGTGTGTATATTGACAGCTGCCCCCGTCAGACTATTAGCTCATGATTAGAAAGATATGAAGCTGCAGATTTTCCCAGGACATTTGTCTCTAACACTTTCACACTAATGTTAATTAACTGCAACTGTAACATAAACAATTTCCTGCCCAAAGAAATGAAATGCATTGAAAAAACATCACAAAGAGGAATGTCTTCCCACCGTTTCCATGAATGCATGTCCACTGTATACAACCACAACATATATATATTATATATATTTAGATACAAAGTATTTCTTCTGACATATCTCCCTCACACACATACCTCTCTGCTAGTCATCAGAGCCAAGTGAAGTCATGCAAAGTAATGTTTGCAGGCAGTGAACAAGTAAGAAAAGGCCCTAAAGCAAAGTTACAAGGGAAGTTCAAAGCAGGGCAATTCGCTTACACAACAGCTATGCAAACCAGTGTCAACTATATATCAAATTCGACTGCTGCAGATGAAATAATATAGGTTGGGATAGAAGTCAAGAGGATCATTTTCATCAATGGGTACAGTTCTTTTTTTAGGTCCTAAATGCTTAAGTTCATGCAATACCCTCACTTAATGACTGGTGGTTCAACACTGCACATTGCTGATTTATTAATAGATTAAAGGGCATGTTAGTAGCTTAAGTAAAGGATAATCAAATTAGATTATAAGATCACTGGGATGGGCATTATGTTCTCTTAATGTTTACTTTTATATCTTGTGTTCTGTTCCCTGTATTTTACACTCTCTACACGCTGCAGATTTGGGGCCAAACCTACACTGGATTTATCATAGGAAGCGTGCCCCTTTATTGTAATATAATTCTGTTCCAATGATATATCCATGTTTTTGCTTCTGTTGATAAATCGCGAAAGTTGCGAAAAATTCATAAAATAATGGTGATCAGTTAATCCACTAATGCACATATTTATTATTGTACTCATGAATTGAAGGACAGTTACAACCTTTTTGATTTGGTAAATAACAGGTCCGAATGTATCAGGTAGTTACCATACAATAATGCTTGTTGTATTTACCTTATGTTTGTAAGCAGTCTTAATCTCTGATTCAGCCAATTTGTCTGCATGTTCGGTTGATACAGAGTTATGGTCCACTGTCTGCTCTTCCTTTTCAGCCTGATTGAAATGTAACAGTACAAATTCGTTGGAAGTTCAATATTCATGGGCACATGCATGAAGAGCCAGTACGAGATATTGCGCCCGTTCCAGTGTTAACATCCATTCAAGCCAATGGGGGTTAACGCTGGAAAGGGTGCGACAATCCCTACCAGCAATCCATGCGTCTCTGAAGCCCAACAGAACCAAGCACATGCCCACGTTTACAAGTTGTTCTGAAAATACTTGTTGTATAATAAGGAAAGGCACCAATTCAAGTGAAAAGATGTGTAATTCGTGTGTATTACATATGCAATTTTGTGTACAGGCTACACAGTATAACATATATGGGTACAGTGCATGAAACAATGTAATGGGAATGTTTTCAAGCACAATCAGCCCTTGCTTTAAAGAGTGTAATGTCCGTGCATAAGGATTGGGGAGATGGTGCACATCTGCAGAGGAGCTGTAAAGCAGATTTGAACCAAGTTTTCCCACTTGAAACCCAGTGTCGCTCCCATTTGGTCACTTGCTGGCTTCACCTCCCTCAGTATTAAAAAAATAAGTCTAAATATGGACAAAATAAAAGCAGTGATATTCAGCACTAGGTGTAATGTTAACAAATATTAGTTTCTTCATCAGACTGCAATGCGTTTGGTATGAGGGATAATGGAAGTCATTTACTATACCTCCCACAAAACAGCATATTAAGGTTTGTTAAATCAAACATCACAGATTCCACCATGTTTACCTTTTCAATGTCTTTATTTTCTTTGATACTCTTGTCATGTTCTTGCTCATTAGTTTCATCTGAATTCTTGTTCTTATCAACATTTTTCTGCCTGCTGCTATCACACTCATTGTTTGACTTTGGCTCTGAAGTGTCTTTCTTGCTTGTGCCCTCCTCATTGCTGCACCTGACCTCTCGTGTCCTGCCTTCCTCCTTCCTCTTAGGCTTTCCAGGCATATCTTGAAGCTTTGTTTCTGACTTTGGCTTGGCCTCTTTCCTATAATATTCCCCTTCTCTGCTTTTGTATCTGGACGATGAGTGGAGGTTGCCATATTTTTCCCGGTGTCCTCTGGGCCCATCAATCCGGTCATCCAATTCTTGCTTTTCAAGCTGTCGGGAGTAATGCTTCCGGTCATGCACCCAGTGGTCTGTCCTATCTCTCTTCTCTTCCCCATTGTCCCTCCAAGGACCTGTATCTCTGTTCTCTTCCCACCTACCATACACTGACTGGTCCCAGGACTCCCTTCCGTTTACCCATTCTGTCCTTGATGCACCCAAGGGACTGTGCGTAGAGCTGGCGGAGGTAAAACTAGGAGTGTGGGACCTTGGAGACAAGGAGCGACTCACAGGACTGCGAGACCTCGTCCTTTCATTTCGATACCTGCAGCCAAAAATAACATGGCGGTCATAATGGTCTTTTGTAGAACACAAGTAGGACTAGTAGCAAATTAATTTGGAAATTATATATATATATATATATATATATATATATATATATATATATATTTATATATATATAAAAAACAACATTACCATTCTCTCGTCCGGTAAAGAAAGACTGCACTCGGTTCAGTAATCATGAAAAACTGTATTGGGCATCTGAATAGAAAAGATAAGTCACCCAATACGACGTTTCGGTCCTGGAATAGGACCTTTCTCAAGGGGGTGCTATTCCAGGACCGAAACGTCGGATTGGGTGACTTATCTTTTCTATTCAGATGCCCAATACAGTTTTTCATGATTACTGAACCGAGTGCAGTCTTTCTTTACCGGACGAGATAATGGTAATGTTGTATTTCTATTATTTGAGACTAGCACCTGTCTATATGAACCAGTACATTGAGTGCAAGCTGTGATGTTTGTTTATATATATATATATATATATATATATATATATATATATATATATATATATATATATACTGCAATCCCGGGGCTGGGAATGGCCACCAATAGTGCTATTGCCAGTAAGCCAATGAATAAGGGGAACTTCTCCTTTTCATTGAATGTCGCAACTGACACCCATCATTTGGGGATACAACTTCAGAGCCAAATGTCACCTCTATGGGATCCTCAGCTGTAAGGCTGGACCCTCTCCTGTTTTTATTATTTATTTATTATTTATAAAATATTTTACCAGGAAGTAATACATTGAGAGTTACCTCTCGTTTTCAAGTATGTCCTGGGCATGGTTGACCTCTCAGAATCTTGATCAATATGACAACCTGTGTTTTAAAATGCCTTTTCCAAATACACTTACTAACCCACGTGGCCATGCATAACCCACTTTTAAATCTCCAGCTGTCAGCGAGTATTACCTGTCTGCATCACGGAACATATCTCTTTCCCTCTGCGAATGGATGTCATGGATAATGGCATCAACATTCTTACCTGGTTTCTGGAAAGAAATAGAAGCCACTTTCACTTTTGGACATCATATGCAAAGCTTTGAGCCACACAACTCAAAAGACAGGACTTTGACACCAGTAATGTCATTGCAATGGAAATGCTTGGACTTCCAAGTGTCTGGAATCAGAATATCTGCACTTTGTGATGTTTTAGATATTCAAGTAGACTTGTGGGACATGTGAAAAACCTTTTGAGTATCTTCTAACCTCAGAAAATAAGACTGTTGAATATGATGAGATCACCAAGGCTAAAAATAAGTATTTTTTCCAATGATCTCATAGAAAAGACCTGTGAGGTTTCAAAAGCTCTTAACTCTTTGTTTCATATATAAAGACCAATCGTGTTGGTTCATTAACACAATCAGCAATTAGGAATTAAAGAAGTAAGGAGCTACAAAACATATTGCATGTTGTATGGCTAGATATTCAGCACCACAATATAAATAGTATTATATATTAATATATTATATACAATCTATATTCTCATTTACTTTAATGTACACCATACTGAAACACTTGTGTCTACATATCATGTTGACTCTATTAATACTATCCAGCTCATAAGTGATTTACTATGCTGTATATCAGCTCTTGTGTGAAATGTAATACTCATCAGGGACCTTACATCTGACACACATCTCTGAGGCAGATAAGTTTACCTGTTCTCAACCTGGGTGGTTTCTTTGGCATACAATAAATTAAATGGAGAAAATTCAAAGATACACCACATGCAGAAATCCCTTTCTCACACATACATTAAGTAACTCTTGCTGATCTCTGAGTAATATCATAGCAAAGTATCTTGATACATTGACACATACTCTACATAACTAACTTGCTGTCAGTTTAATAAAAAGAAGAATTTTTTTTTTACAAGTAGCCGTGTAACGGAGACCCCAGATGCTTTTTCCAAATATCACATTTGAAACACACATTTGGGGACCTTTATTGAGTGCTAAAACTGCTTAGGGAGTCTTTTAGTCAAGCAGTAGGGCTTTTTTTGGAGTTCTATATTTGTATTACTTTTCACATTGTGGTTATGTCACATAAGCTACATCACTAAAGTTGTCACATCATTTTCAATAGTTAATTGCACAATTTCTGTAGTTTTAAAGCACCATCTTTTTCTGTATTTACAAATGTATAGTAGTTTCACTGGGTTATTATGTTATTAATAGTAGTACAGAGTTCTCCCTAGGTTCCTAATTCAATTATCAGACTCTTTTAAAACAGTGACTGCAAAAATACTTGTAACAAGGTTCAAAACGAGAGCGAAAGCCATAACACTTTTAATTATTCTGTTATTACTATGGAAAACAAGGGGAGTATTGTGAGTGCTTGTGTTGTTGTAAAACATTCATGCCAATTATACTTGAGAAAATAAAATAGTTAATTAATAAATATAAAGTGAGTGAAGTCCCAGTTGAGTTTCAACCAAGTAAGGACTGAACCTTAACAGCTGTGATTCTTTTCTAGACAGGAATGTGGTTTCCATTTCTGACGCATGTCACAGTGGCCAAGAAACCCATGTGGGCTCTGATGCCTCTTACAACCTGTGCTTGGCTTTTGGCAAAAAATATTCCTAATCACACATTTGCAAAAATAAACAAATGATACCGCTAAAAATTACATCTCGTAAGCATTAAGTAGAGATGAACTCAGGCTGATCGAACGCAAGCATTTGCTTTTTTGGAGACTCTTAATTGCGGTTTCAGTAAACAATTGGGTCCTTCCTTAATTTGTATTTTTGCTAAGCTTTCTATGTACAAATTTGTTACTTATGTACATTTCCCAAACGAATTGGACAAGTTCCTGGCACAGTCTGTCGATTGAGCGACAGCAGAACAGACCTGCAGACATTTAAAGCAGTGTCAGGAGGCAAGCGTGTGAAAATGTGATAAGACTCAAAGGATCACGGTGAGAGGCTAATGATTCTTCATTTGTAACAAAATCTTTTCATTTTCTAATATTCTATTGCTACTGTATATTATATCCCATTGGTCATGTGCATATTAGCAACCTTGGGTTAGCAACCACTCACACAGACATGTAACCTTTTCCATGCTTGGGCTGCTGTAGCTGTGGTCTCAGGTTGCACAGGGCAGTTTTTAAAGGGTTTAGGATTTCTGGTTGAAATGTACAATATATAAATCCTGCAGAGTTCCAGACAAACTCAACCTAACTCCAGCATGCTAAAAAACCATGCAAAAGATGATAAGAGTAATGTTATCTATAATACAGCTCCAGCCCTTAATACTTTCTTTGTAGCTAGCTAAATGGCTGCAGCATGAAGAAACTATATCTGCTTGCAGCATTTAACCTCTTCACTGCTTATCAGGATTAAGGAGTTGCATATATCAAATATCACAGGATTTTAGATCCCACACACAGGAATACCTAAAAAGATTATCCTGTAAAAATGTATACAGTCGAGAGTGCAATTAGGAAGTACAGAGCCCACAAACTATTGCGGGACAGCCTTTAGGACTCTTGAACATGACCTTGGTGAACTGGATGCAGGCTCAATAACACAATAATAAGGGGTGATTACTTCATTGCCAAGACCCTCCACAATACAGTGAACAAAAAGCAGAGATGACACCCTAAGGATGCATGCACAGATAGCAAATAAAGTTCAGCACAGACACTCGTCTAAGCAGATGTGTGAATAGTCAGAACCTGGGGAATGAAGAGTCTTCAGAATAAAGGCCCTCATCTTTTAATGCCCCTGAATAGTAACGTCACTTACCTTGAGCTGCAGCTCTTTGTAGCGCTTTGATATGCGGATCAGCAATTTTTCATCGTTTATCATCGCAGGCTTATCTTGGTAGAATTGCACCATGGCTTCTGCTGCCTCCGTGTACGCCATTTCCAGAAACGCCTTGTTAGAAAGGTTGGTTTGATCGCATTGTTATTAAAAGAAGGCACAAATAAGCAGCAATCTCAACATGTTGTGTCACTGTGCAAACCCTGAGGCAAAATCAGTGCAAAGGGAAAACATCTCGTTGCTTTCAATGGGATTCTTTTTCTATGATAAATAAGGTGCTCTTTTTTGCAGATTGTAGACTAGTAACTAGACCTCTATGCCACGATTTTAAATGCACCATTGGTTTTCTCCGGGATTATTGCTCTTATGTCTGTCCAGCCTTGCAGTGCAGAAAATGAGATTTGTCCAAACCAACCCCTTGTTTTCTCAGCTTTGTAAGCAGCATTTATATGTCACTTATCATTACAGTATATGGTCTGGTTATATTCAGCACTGTATGAGGGGAAAGGGGGATCATCTCAAATTAGACGCAGAAAGGTTACTGCCTGGATGGATAAGGGCATATACAGGTACCCTTATAGATATACAAAGAAAACACTGATACAACTTATCTCTCACTACTGACATAAATAACCTATTACTTAAAGGCTGAGGTTTTCATCTAAAGATCAGACAGCAGACCTAGTAAGACAGTAGGTACAGTATGCAAATTGTCCATTTTGGTTGAGCAAAGGGTTCCTATCTGCTTCCCACTTGTACGTAACTGCCGAAGTCTACAAAATGTATAGGCATAAAACCCAGAAATAATGACCCCACCTGGCTGAGGTCCAAATGGTGTTCTATATAGTTACATAGTTAACTAGTAGATGAGTTTGAAAAAAGACATGCGTCCATCAAATTCAACCGATGCAAAATTTAGACGACAGATACTTTATCCTATATCCGCACTTACAGTATATTGATGCAGAGGAAGGCAAACAAAAAAAAACCAGTGACATATCATCCAATAAGGGTAAAAATAAATTTCTTCCTGACTCCAAGAATTGGAATTCAGATTACTCCCTGGATCAACATGATCCCGAGGTTTACCTATTTGATATATTCCTGTATACCTTTCCTTTCTAAAAAGGTGTCCAACTTTTTTTTTAAGATATCTATTGTATCTGCCATCACAGTCTCCATGGGTAATGAATTCCACATTGTAACTGCCCTTGCAGTAAAGAACCCTTTCCTTTGTTGCTGGGGAATTCTCCGTTCCTCCAAACTAAAGGGATGCCCCCGAGTCCTTTGTACTGCCCGTGGGATGAATAGTTCATTTGAAAGCTCCTTGTATTGTCCCCGAATATATTTGTATATAGTTGTCATATCCTTTCTTAGATACCTTTTTTCTAATGTAAATAAATCTAATTTAGCTAGCCTCTCCTCATAAATCAGATTATCCATCCCCTTTATTAATTTGGTGGCTCTTCTCTACACTTTCTCTAGTTCCATAATGTCTTTTCTTAGGATTGGTGCCCAAAATGTTACTCCATATTCAAGGTGCGGTCTTTCTCATACTTTATAAAGGGGCATAATTATGTTTACTTCCCTTCCATCCATTGCCCGTTATATGTTGATTATCTCACCTGAAATTTCTTAATAGAAGTACAGAATTTCACTTCAGTGTGTAGTACTTTTTGTTTTTTGTACCATACCTGACAACACAAAAATTGTGATAAACACACGTGGGAATGTTACCTGGTTGGTGGATTTCATGAGGATGTAGTTGGTGACTTTTCCAAAAGGAAGTCCTAGGTGAACAACATCATTCTCATTGCAGCATCCTTCTGGGAGATTGCAAATATGGACCACTCGACTGGAAGCAGATTTCCTCTGCGGGAACTAAACAATCATAACATAAATAAGTGTTGCCCCCAATATACATGAATTCCTTCTATAATCCTCGGTGTGCTAGAAAGGCTCAATGTTGGCTGTGTGTAACATCAAAAGTGTCACATATAAAGTGTCTGTGGAGTTAATACTGAAGTTAGAATTGGAGGTGAATACTACAAGAAGATTTGAACTCTGCACCACAACAACAACTGTGAGAACTTTACTTTCTAAATGCTGTGATTATTTGTACTCTTTCTATCCTCCAATAACTGGTTTAGTCTCTCCTGCATCTCAATATGCCCTCCCTATTGCTTTTTCTATTTACTATTTCCTCACTTCTTTGTGAGCGTTTCTGTTCTCTCCAACTTCCCCACTCCCCTCCTATCCACATTTCTTCATCTCTCCCATCCACCTCTGCATGTACCCATACACTGCACCATTATGTATACACCTCTTTCCCAACAACTTCTTTACCCCTCAATAAAAAGCTCCGCCATACATTCTCTATTCACACCCTCTATCTACTCCTTCCTGCTGGGGATATCTCTCCTAATCCTGGACCCAGCCATGTACACACCTGCTCTCATCCATGCCTCCTTACCACCTCTTCCCCTGCTAATGGTGTTAACCTACAGTATCTAATTTAATACTGACTAACCTTAAAATTCACCTCACAAATCAAGCATTCCAATAGCCTGCACTCATGGCTATTGTCCCACCCACAGTCACTCCTACCACCCATTGTGGCCAAGCACTGCCATCTACAGCACTTATTCCCTCACCTGCTGTCTCTGCAAGTCTCCCATCATAACACTTAGATTGTAAGCTCTTGGGGCAGGTATTTCCTTTATGGTTGTCTGATTTTGCTGCACTTATTGTATTATTATAATTCCCTGTACTGTATTCTTTGTGAAGCGCTGAGTACACTTTTGGCGCTATATAAATAAAGACATACAATACAATGTACAACTTCTTGGCAGTGCACTACAGCCCACATCTTGCAGTAAAGAGGTTGGAAAACACACATCCATGTACAATACATAGTTAAGCCTCAGGCTGTAAAACCTTTAATGCTTTACCATTCCTGCATGAGAGAACATCATGAAAAGTGTCAATGTTTGACATCTACCCCTTCTATCTTAGAACACTGTAATGCAGAAGGACAGTTTTTCATGTTTCTGGTTTTTGTTTAACCAGTTTTGCAGCCGGGAGGGTCGGAGAAGTGAACTACATTCTGTTTCCTTTTTGATTTGAGTGCCTTCGACCTAATATATTCAGAATCTTGCAACCTCTGAGATCATGAGCCGGAGCATGATGAGCTGGAGATCAGTGCCCACAGGGACACAGCCCAAAGTAATATTGGAAGCATGGCAAGCTATTTCTACGTTTCCCCAGAACAGATTTCGAGTGGACACAAAGCCTTACTCTTCCACAAACTACGAGAGATAGCGGTAAATGACCTCGAGGATTAGGACGAACAGGCAAACACTTATCATTGAGCAGAGGAACAAGTCACAAGCTGCATGGTGCCTCTTTCATATTGTGTTACTGAAGGGTAAATAATCTTCTAAGAGCCATCCACACAAAGCTACATTCACTGCTTACATTGTCCAATTCTTAGTGCAATCAGTCCAGTAAGAATGATACCTTGCATATTTGTTATCACATCAATTCTGTTACCATTGACTAGCACAAAGAAACAACGTTCTTATCCTTAATGCTTACTCCACTCTAAAAAGATTGAGAAAATCAAAGCAATAATAAGAAAAATAGAAGCGCCTTAAAAATGATTGACTCTGCACTTAGGGCCATATTTACTAAGCAGAGCTACTCAATAACACACCTTCTAGCACTGCTTAGTAAATCCAGGCCTTTGAGAGCCATTTAAGTGAATATGCAATAAGGTGACTTTCAGCACAGAAAGGCCCAGATCCACAAAACAGTGCTAAACTTTAGCACTCCTTTAGTCCTATTTATATGAATGGGAGCTGAGGCCAAAGCTTTGGACCCTTCTGCGGATCTGGTCTTTGACGGGATTGCAAGAATAGTGGCGACATTAACACTTTAGTGCTGCACCATCGCTATTTGTAGAATTACACCCCGATTTAAAGTTAGACGAAACAGTCATTAGCAGCTTGTTTTAAAATAAGATCATGAGGTTATAGCGCTATCGCTATGTAAACTTTCTGTCTCTCCATCACACGCCTGTGCGTATTAATTACATCTGCTCCTCATTGCATCAGAACGCGCCCTTAAAAATTTAACTTTTGTCCTCTTATATCAAATACTTGGGAGTAAAGATATTGGGGAACTACCAATCCTTATGTCACCATAATTATCCAGCCCTAGTTCGGAAAATGAAACAAGATCTAGACAAATTTATTTTATTTATAAAATATTTTACCAGGAAGTAATACATTGAGAGTTACCTCTCGTTTTCAAGTATGTCCTGGGCACAGAGTAAAACAAATAATACTTGGTTACAAATACAGTTACATAAATGAACAGGGTATACATTATATACAAGACATTGCGTGCACAGTTAAAGAAAATATATATTATGAGTGTATGAAACAGTTACAGACCAGATTAAAATGTGAGACAGCCTTAGATTTGAAAGAACTTAAACTGGTGGTGGATGTGAGAGTCTCTGGTAGGTTGTTCCAGTTTTGGGGTGCACGGTAGGAGAAGAAGGAGCCAAATATCATGGATTGGGAGAATGATCTCGGTTAAAATGAATATACTCCCCAGATTACTATACTACTTCCAGACTCTCCCGATCCACATCCCTGGCTCAGAATTGAAGAATATTCAAAAACAAATTTTCCATTTCATCTGGCAGGGGAAAAAACCTAGATTCGCAAGGGCAGTTCTACTTGCTTCAAAGGGGAGAGGGGGCCTGGGAGTCCCAGATATTACAAGATACTATCAAGCCGCCCAGCTGCGACAGGTAGTAGTTTGGAACGCGGAACCAGACCAATATTGCTGGCTGGACATAGAAATGCAATACGCTGGCACGCCTTCTCTGCCAGCATGCCTTTGGTCCCTGAGCAGGGAGGACTTGCAGAACAGCAAATTTAAATTAGGACCAATGAGGCACACATGGGAGACTTGGACGACATGCAAACTTAAATTCAAGCTCACGGCCCCCAAATCTCAACTCACCCCAATTATTAAAAATCCCAAATTCCCACCTGGCTGTGAGCCCAGACAATTTGATCAGTTTACGACTAAAAAAATAAGGGCGGTTGCCGACTTCCTGAGCTTAGGGCAATTCCTGAGTTATGAAAGATAACAAAATAAATATGAAATAGTTGGACTGAATGTCTTTCAATACCTCCAAATTCAGCACTTTATTCAAACATTATCCCCAACATTGGAATTTCCCCCTCTCACCAACTTTGAAAGGCTGTGCAAGGAAACAGCCCACCAAAAAGGTCTCATAACACAAATTTATACAGAATTGGAAAGGGCGACAGAAGCCGCCGTCCATGACTACATGCTTCATTGGGCAGCAGAATTTGATATAGTTATAGACCGAGAGGACTGGGAAAGTTTTTGGGAATCAGCCTCAGGAACTTCCATATGTACTACAATCAAAGAGAATATATACAAAATATTGTTTCGCTGGTACCTTACTCCAGTTAGAATAAATCAAATCTACCCTCTGGCCTCCGATCTATGTTGGAGAGGCTGCGGACAAAAAGGTGACATGGCCCACATGTGGTGGTCGTGTCCAGAAATTCAGAAATATTGGGAAACCATACAGTCTCTAATTAAAGAGGTCACAGACCTCACCATACCCATTGATCCGCTGACCTACTTATTGGCCAGGCCAATTGAGAATATTGACCGCCCAACAAGAAAATTGATCTCCTTCATTCTCACGGCGGCTAGATGTGCGGTGGCAGCTTCATGGAAGAGGGTGTCTCCCCCCCTAGGCAAACAGTTAAAAAGAGAATCCAAGAGGTAATGCTGATGGAGAAACTATCAGCCTTCCTAAAGAGGAAGACGGTACCTATAAATTATGGGAGCCATGGCTGACCCGAATAGCAGACTAAAACTGGCTATCCCCAGCAAGCGATGGATGTGACATGGGAGGAATTCCTCATGGTGAACTGAGGAGGACGGGACCTTCCTTCCTCTAAACCCACCCCCTTCCCCCCTCTCTCCCCCCCCCCCCCCCTCTCTCTCTCTTTTTCTATTCTCACGCTAGCCCTGCCGACCCAAGATCAGTATGTTTATTTGTAAAATGTGTACCACATAATGCCTAATAAAAAAATTGGAAAAAAAAAATGTCACTTTTGGGGGGTTACACTCTGCGCCCGCTGAGCGTATCAGAAGGAAGTGCAGCGGGACAATGAGTGAGGAACAAGATGCCAGTGCGCTCAAACCTCACACTTTTATAAATAATCAATTCCTTCCCTTCTTCTCCGGGGTCCTGGGCTACTGCAAAGAATATGAAACATTGCCAGGTAGCGCCTGCGCATCAATAAAGCAGCAATTGCAGCCACGGACCCAGGAAATGTGGGGCTCTCAGTGCGGTAGTAGCTGGTCCGCGTATAACTAAATAGGGTCTTAAATTAAGAACAGCGGTTAATCACACTCTATATTGGACGCGAATATAAAACGTGCAATATAATGTTAAAGTGGCAATTGAAGCAGGTGATTTTTTTCTGTGTTATTTAAAAAAACATATAATCGAATCAAGGGGTCTCCTAAACTGAACCTCGTTAATTTCAGCTCCGGGGACCCCCTACTTCCAGAGATACAGACCTCTGTAGGAGGCGCCGGTAACCACTCCACTCGCTGGGTTTACGTAATAGCACTTTGCCTCCATGACAAAAGACAGGTCAACCTTTTGTGGACGGGTCTTATCTCTCACTCATCAATCTTTCGTGCCATTTACGGCTCATGTGACCAACAGAGGAGGGACAGGGCGTCGTTTCCAATGGTTTTTGTTTATCTGATAATCCCAGCATTTTTTGCAGCCAGGAGATATTGAAACGCTACCATTGTCTGCTAACAAACGTTGTTTATACGCTCATTTCCTATACCATCCATTAGCAGAGACCTTGAAGCAGTTGTGCTGAGCTAGAAAAGATGCAATTTCATTCTGTGCATGTGAGAATCGGCAAGTGCTCCCTAGTAAAATTCCATTCCTCACAGTCATTTGCGTGCGAAACGAAATGAATTGATACAGTGCAAGATGCTACCCTGCATTTGCCCTCTGTGGACATAAATAGCTATTTGCAGAATGCATGGCTAGACTTTTCTAGAAACCCGACTACTTTGTTTATGATTATGCAAACCGCCAAGTCTACCTTCCGTGCCACTCTGCGAAATGGCACTTGCTTTATTTGGAAGTGAATATTAGCACGCAAATGATTTTCGAAGTCGTAATCAAATGGCGTCGATAAATCAAGCCCTGGCCGGACTTCCACAATCCTTTCCTGTATAACGCTTTCCGTGCATGGTATAATATGAGCACAGCGAATCCCTGAACCAAAGAGCATAATATAATCTCACGGTGTCCTGGCTGCAAAGCTGGGGCAGAACATATTGCACCAGGATTTAGCACGGAAATGTGTGGGGTGTTCTTCTTTGGTAAATGTGGGGCATTACTTCTGCACTTGTTTTACCCCACATTGGGGGCTGGGAGACTTTAATAAGTGACCCTCGTTGTGACCTGCCGAGGACAACTGGAAACATAGAGCTTTCAAGCAGCATTACTGGTGAAATTTATAATAAGAATTTTTTTATTTAATATATGCAGCCTTTGATTAACCTATAATGAAAGCGAACTACCTAAGCTGCCGATTCGTTCTCCCGTGATCCACTCGTTCTCCCGTGATCGATCAGAAAAGATTCTGCAAAATCTATATACTCTGAAAGCTGCAGTTCAAGCAATATCCCTCATTGTGACCTGCCGAGTACAACTGGAAACATAGAGCTTTCAAGCAATATCCTGCATGTGTTTTTTTTTTTAATAAATCAGTTCTGTAGTAAGAAAAAATACTTTTAGCATTTTCTGTTTTTAAAAAAAAAAACAACTTTGAAAGACCAATTTTCTTGTATTCTATTTTAACAAGCATGCCTGTTTCTATAGCAACCATTTACATTCCCCATATTTAAAGATGTCGACAAACTTTGCCGATCAATAGACGGAGAACGAATTGATTGGCAGCTATGCAGTTCTTTAGGTAAGTAGAGATTGCCCACATGAAACTATTGAAATAAAAAAAAAACTAAAAAAAACTAGAGCATGAACTGCAGCTTGAAGTGGCTGCTTTGGATCATTTTCATCCGAAAAAATCCCCACTGATGTCAACGGCGCAGTATATCGAATTATCCGTTTAGTGGGCCTGGGCTTGTAACACCTTCAGTGCATGAGAAGTCGGAAACACATTACAGTACAATGCAGACCCCACTGGCACTGAAGGGTTAAAGGTGCAGTCTCTCAAACCGACACCACGTTGTCGCATCTTTTAGTCCCAGATAAAGGCAGGAAACGTCATACTTCTCTTATGTGGGGTTAATTTACAGGGATTAAATAAAATGCTAACAGGCCCACCGTCCCTAAAAACAGCAAATAAAAATAACACCTATTCCCTTTAGGGAAAACTAACTACACCGTAGCTTTAGACCTTGCTAACTGGATGGCCAGCTAAGCTGGTTCCCAAGCGAAAACATGCCCTGGCATATGCCACTGTGAAACACAGTCTCTGCATACAACAATAAAGTGTTTTTGCTTATCTGTCAGTCCTTTGGAGCAGACGTTGCCGCTTCAGCATGGTCTCTCCTCTTTTCTTCCAAGGGGACTCAGCCCCACATTGAGCCCAGAGAAACTCCTCTGTAGGTCCTCTGTACCAGCTTCCACAGCTGGGGAGCACTTTCTATCTCCCTCCTCCCCCCCCCCTTCTCTGGGGAAAACAGTCTCTCAGCATAGCAGCTTTCAGTCTGTCTTTTAAACCACTTCCTTGTTCACTCAGACCAGGCTGATTATTTATATTTATATATATATATATAGTGATACCATCACTGTCCTCTAGGGGCTGGAACAGTGCAGTAAGTGTGTTTACCAGTCCACAGAGAGTTACTTCCTCAAAGAGAAGCCAGCAGCAGCTGCTAACTAATGGAGTTAATCAGCATGGTCTGAGTGAACAAGGAATGTGTGTGTTAATTTAATTCCTAACTGGTAACAGTTGTTTGGAGGTAAGTAGCCCCTCCTACCAGAGCTGACCCCTCCCCACCTTTTTAACTTGGGAGGTTCTAGAATTTTGCTGAATGGACAGGACTCACTGTGGTTGTTCCCCTCATACAGAGGTAAAAGGAAGGGTTCACAGTTTAATGTTAGGATCTGCAAATTTGGTTATACCTTGACGTTTGGTATGCAGGCTTATGACGCTTTGGCCAAAGGGTTTAACTAAATAATAAAGAAAATATTATTATTATTATTTAAGTATTTAAACTTTATACTTATTACCATATATGTTTTGTCAATTGGATGTAGCATTGGGCACCCCTGTCTTTTGTTCTGTGTCCCTGAGCTCACTCACCACCCCCCGGCAGGCTTTCTCCCTGGCCCAGCACCGAGCTTTCCCCACCGGGGTCAGCCTCTCTCCCCGGCCCAGCACTCACTCTCAGCACACACTGTCTGTGTTGTCGACGGGTCCGGTCTAGCCCCGATCACATGACCCCTTGACATCGTCCTGGTACAGGGAGCCGGCTGGGACAAACCTATCCAAATTGCCAAATGCGTTTCACTGCTGCTTCAGAGGATCAACATTTAGCGAGACAGTAAAGTATAGGGTTAATTCTCTTAATTCTCTGGTGCGCTGGCATAGACTGTAAATAGTTGATGATGAAGATAATTGTTTCTTTTACTGTGTGTGTGCCTCCATGTATGTCCATTAGCAATAAAGCATTGAATAGGAAAAAAAACAAACCTTGGAGATGTTCTAAATCGGGAGCCATGCTCAGACCGCGTTATAAGCAGATCCGCGTGTTAGCGGATCGCGGTATAACGGTGTTGAGCTGTAAATAAATAAATATATAGATATATATTCCATTTTTTTTTTCTTTTTCCCTAAAACTGACATTATTCACATTCAGTCTAAACTATTATTTTTTTATGAGAAATAAATGTTAGGCAAAAAAATATAGACTATACATACATCAAGTTCAACCTATGCTAAATGTAGATGAAAGATACATTAGCCTATATTTATACTTACAGTACAGTTACTCCAAATATTGGGAATCAGATTACTCCCTGGATCAGCATCCTTCCCATGTTTACTTATTTGGTATATCCCTGTATACCTTTCCTTTCTAAAAAAAAATGTCCAACCTTTTTTTTAAAGATATCCATTGTATCTGCCATCACAGTCTCCATGGGTAATGAATTCCACATTGTAACTGCCCTTCCTGTAAAGAACCCTTTCCTTTGTTGTTGGTGAAATCTCCTTTCCTCCAAGCTTAAGGGATGACCCGAGTCCTTTGTACTGCCTTTGGGATGAATAGTTCTTTTGAATGCTCCTTGTACTGTCCCCGAATAAATTTGTATATAGTTATCATATCCCCTCTTAGGCACCTCTTTTCTAATGTAAATAAATCTAATTTAGCTAGCCTCTCCTCATAAGTTAGATTGTCCATCCCCTTTATTCATTTGGTGGCTCTTCTCTGCACTTTATTCTAGTTCCAGAATGTCTTTTCTAGCATCAGATATTTCTTGGGGCCTCATAAAAGGAATATGGGAGAGTCACTATAGGGAGAGCCAAAGTAGGGAGAATGAAAACATGTTTATTGAAGGGTAACAGAAACAACGCAAAATATGTTTTCTAAATGAGAGTATCAGTCAATGACCCTTTATACATCTTGTCAGAATTTAAATACAAACACGGACTGCTAAGCCCGCTGACAACCCTTAATACGAGAACTATGAGGTTAAGGTGCTGTCCTTTGAAGTGGTATGCCTGTGCACCTTATTAGAGAGTGATATGTCAGAGCCTTTCCTCTGCAAAATGGGGGCAAACTAAATGCACTGGAAGTGTTAACGATAACAATCCCAGTGCTTGTCCCCAGGTTTGCTGTCCGGAGACTTAAATACACCCCCTGCCATAGGGTATACAGTACTTTTTTTCTAGGGCTTTGTATACTGCCAGTGCTCTATAGTAAATACCTTTTATAAGGAATGCTTTATACACAGGACTTTTGGAGAATGTGTTTACACTTCCTCTGGCTTGCTCTCCCGTTTTATTTCAATGCATTTACAAGCCGCTGTCCTCACCCAGCTGACACAGAGGGACTAACGCGGTAACCCAATGCAGGGGGGGGGGTACTCTCCTTGCTGTATGGGACACTGCAAAGTGATCTGCTAATAATTTAGCGGGTACTCCTGGGGATATTCTGTTGCAGACAAATGTATGTCCCCGGGCACTGTTGACAGGGGAGAAAGCTGTTGTTTGTTGCTGGCTGAGCGTTGCTCTGCCCTGTATGCAGCAGGTGGGGATTTCAACACCAGCCCTTCCATTAATCAGGTCCCTGCTGGTTCAGCATGCAGAAAGTGGCTAGCCATGAAAGCCTCTGATCAGTTTGGTCTTACGCCCTACACAGGACCAATACTTTCCTACTGAAAAACCTGGAATATCACGGGTTTCTATTTACGGATGTACAGTTTTTGCAAGAACAAAAAAACACATTTGTTTTAAAAGGGATTTTTGCCGCTCTCGCTATACATTATAAACAAAATTAATTCTACAGTCAGGTTCAAATAGCAAAATTCTTAAAATGAGGTACAGTACCACTAGCTTTTATGTCTCTTTATTTAGCTTCTGCCTCTGACATTGAGAAGATCAAGGGTCCCATTTACTAAACAGTGCTAAGCCGCAAGGAACTTTACAACTCATTCACTTGAATAGGCTATAAATTGCCCTTAGTCTTGGCCCTGCTTAGTAAATATGGCCACAAATGATTAAAGCTCCAATTCCATATACCAACATGCACTCAAACTTCAGAAAATGGCATTCCCCTATACAGTACTCTCCTTTGTAATTTAGGATGGGTTTAGGAGTTTGACAGATTGCAGCTGATGTGTGAAAGGCACAGCAATAATGCAACATGGTTCAGTTAGGACTCGTACTCCGTAAGGAAAAAGGAAAATGGAAAACTATTTGTTGATCTCGCCATGAAACATGGGATCCGCCTCAAAAAGGACAAGGGAATTTGGGACAGCACTTTTAAGGGGGAAATCACAATACTCCCACCCCAAAAAAACATTCCCATCCGCTGAGAAATCCCAGCAGAGGAGGATCAGCTCTGGATATTCAGATTGGATTATTAGGCAATCATTCCTGTGCAAACACAATCATTTGTTTCATCAACAAAGCAACAAAACTATCTCCCCTTAGTCATGTGGCTGCAAAACTTTACCTTCTTCAATCACATAAACAACATTTAAAGTAGTAACAAAGGAGGAGAGGGAGTAGGGGGTATGATACCTTTTATTGGACCAACAAGTAGTTGATATGTTACAAGCTTTCCAACCTCTCGAGGTCCTTCATCAGGTCCTACCCCTACCCTGAGAGGTTGGTAAGCTTGTAACAGATCAACTACTTGTTGGTCCAATAAAAGGTATCATACCCCCTACTCCCTCTCCCTCCTCTGTTACTACACGGAAGACAGGACCAACAAGGCCCCCACCCTTCTTTGCTTTCCTCCAACATTTAAACACAGTCTAAAACGTGGACACTTTCACTAGCAAAGGTACGAAACGGCAACACAGTTGTAAGTTGTAGGGCCAATACTAATGGTGTTAATTGGAATAATTTCACCCTTATATACATTATATCCAGCGGAATATATATCTTCTCATTTAGAAAATTGAGGGGGAAATAAGAGCCCGCAGTACAATATAAGCCTATAACACAAAGTATGATGTGTTCTGTTACACTGGTCCAGCAATGGCAGTCAGGGATAGGGAAAAATGACAGTCACCTTACTCCACTTCCGAGTGGTGACAGGTATCTTGACATCTGTGAAAACATTTAGGAAGCCCCATCTTGGTGAACTTCAAATGGTCTTAGCACCAGGCTTAGGGAGGTACAAGCTTTGCCACTGTCTTGGCTGGAGTGTCCATGCTTTTTCTTAGCCTGAGACAGAACCCTAATGTAAATTCCTCACTTCCAATCTCTCCTTTGAATAGGAAGTGTGGGGACTACTATAACTATTCAGGAAAACGAACCTACGTAATCTCTGCCAAATCTCTTAATAGAAAAGCCCAGAAAAGCAAAATACTTAGGAAAAATCAATATTCAGCCCATTCTTTTTTTTTTATTGTGTTTTTCTTCTCATTTGTTCTCAGAACTTATATTATTCGCACAGAATTATATATTTTTACTTCATTACTAGAAAACCTCAACAGTCTTATCAGGTCTTTTTTTTTAATTTTAGATGAAGAAATTGGCAGCCTTTTTGTGTTCTGAAAAATAGCAGAAATCTGTGTAGTGGTACATCATAAAAAAAATAAGCAGAAACGTGTGGATATGGGATACAAACACAGAAATCACCCAGCCTCCACCCTTAAGACCTGATGCAGTTTGTTTTAACCACGTTGCTATTCGCTCCTGGAGAAACAGGGATGAATATTGATAGTATGAACAAATATAAATGCCGCATTTGGGAGATGTGCTGGATTTGTAGGCTACAAAACGTCTCTCTTTATAATTTTGGTACGTCTATTGATCCACCAAGAAACTGTTTTGTATTCCCACAGCATATACAAATCGTAATTATCGTCCCGACACACAGGGAAGAGTTAATGCAAACTTAGAATAAAATAAACTTTTTTTTTTTTTTGCGAGATTGAGAAACATCAAATCCCCAAATAATCCAATCTGGCTGAATGGAGAGAGCTTTACAGCTCAGTAATAATAATAATAATGATAATAAGTATTTTTAGGCAGAGCTACAGTGTAAGCACAATCGGGTCTGTGTCTTAATGCAAAAGTGGTATTGTATGTCTTTATTTGTATAGCGCCATTAATGTACATAGCGCTTCACAGCAGTAATACACGTGGTAAACATATAAATAACAAATAATGAATAAATATAAATAACAGGTCATGGGAATAAGTGCTTCAGACAAACGTAACATTTAGGAAGAGGAGTCCCTGCTCTGAGGAGCTTACAATCTAAAGTGGTGAAATTTTGAGGCATAAAAACAGCACCACATGCATCAATGAACCCCCCCCCCACCCCCGAGAAATCAATAGGTGTGTGTTCCAACTATGACAGCACTTTTGCTTTGATACACAGACCCCATAGTATTTTCAGAGAGAAGCCTCTGCCTTGTAGTGCTTGCTTACAATTATATATATGTGCCCGTGGCACAGGGAATTATATATATATATATATATATATATATAAAGTGGTTGACAAATCACCAAAAAATCTACTCGCCACACAAAAAAATCTACTCGCCACCTAGTACCAAACGTGTGCTGCTTGGGCCAATATTTACTCGGCCAGGGGTTAAATCCACTCGCCCGGGGCGAGCAAATGTATAGGTTTGTCGAACACTGTATATATATATATATATAGTGCCTGTGGGACGGGGAGATTGAGACACGTTCAAGGTTACAAATATCTGGCACGAAGATTGAAAATGGGAGAAAATATAATGCAACACTTAACAGATTACTACGGATTAGCAAAACAAGTTAAAACTTCTGCTGTCCGAGACAAATCAAGTAATGAAATTAAATTATTGCTGCTTAGTTCCTTCAGGCAGAGGAGGTAGCAACGATATTTGTTAATCCTAGAATTGATAAACATGCAAGAAGACTGAACCAGGAGTGGAGGAGCTGCATTAACACAGGACACATATAAACCAACTGGCTGATGTGAGAGGGTATTTACCTTCGCTCCAGAGGGAGGTGAAGAGAAGGTAAGTCCACACTGAGAATAAGCCGCTGGGGCATCAGGAACATAGGTGGGGTCAACGTCTGATCTAAAACCTGGAGGGGTAAATAGAATAACTTGGTGAAACGCAGTGGGGGGGTCTGTGTATCAAGCAGATGTTGTGCACCATATGTATCAATAGAAAATATCCCATTGATACGAATAAGATTTTTTTTCTTTAATAGCATCTTGTGCAATCTTGTTCCACTTTGCTTTGACATAGACATCTAAGCAGGTAATGGTTTTATTCTCTCCTCACCCCCCCCCCCCCGCCTCAACGTTTCCATACATATTAAAACCCCAATTTTTCTCTCACATTGTGTGTCCCTGTTGTCACTGCCTCCCTTAAATTACAATATATATGTATAGATTAATCACAAAGCCATTTAAATTACTAGACACAAATCTCTGAGAAACCAGATTTGGGATCTTCATAAACAAGCCCGGTAAACTTTACAGCCGTTTAGTAAAATGGCACTTGGTCGCTGATATTTATATGAGGCTCTAAGTAACCTCATTCAGATATAAATAATAATAATAAGAATATTACCTGTTAAATGAGTCCCCAGAGAACCGAAGCTTACCCTTACAAATATGTAGATATTAGTTTATATTTTTGCATTGAGGTTATATGTAACTACTGTATATCCCAATGAGTTCTCTGGAAACCGCCCAAAACAAATGTTGTTGAGACATATTATATAGTAATTCTTATTTGTTTTGTGTACCAGGGGCAATTTGTACTATTTTCTGTCTAATAAAGACAGAATGCTCCATAGAGCACGATCTTCGCGACACAAGTACAGAAATGTGAAACTAGCCAAAATGCATTCGCGAAGGGATAGTAATGTCACAATTTCGCACGCTATCAGCAAAATATCGCTAGACGGCCAACGAAACATGGCATGGGCGCCCTTTTTATAGTCTAGGCCAGGGGTACGCAAACTTTTCAGCCTGCGCCCCCCCCCTCCCCATCTGCTCTCCCCGCTTGCTCACGCCCACCCTCTTACCTGTTCTCGGGCTTCTTCTGATATCACGTGACCCCCGCGGCGTCGTTTGACGCCACGTTGCCATGGCGACATGTCACAAGAAGCCGCCGGAGCCAAGTAAGCGAGTTACAGAGGCCTCGCGTGCACTCCCCCCGGGGGCTTTGTAACCGCCAAAAAAAAATCTTGCGCCCCCTAGTTTGCGAACCCCTATTCTAAGCCAATCCCAAGCAGATCTATAGTGAACCTTAATTTCTGAATATATGGTGTTATTAAGCGAATCTAGCGATTTTAGAGAATTTAGCAAATTAAAAGAAATTGCAATATGCGTCGATTTAATGCTTAGCAAATCGCTTGCGAACTCTGACTCAGCCGTGACTTTTTTTTGCAGATTTTCCTTATTATGCAACCTCGTGCGAAAGTTTCACACATCTCTAAACACAATTCATCTGTATGTTCATACTTGTTTACCCCTTATTTGTAGTGGGGTAAGTCCGCTAAAGAGTGTACTTTTATTTACAGTCTACTGCTGCGCTGTGCTATACTGTACTATACTGCACTGTGCTGTGCTATACTGTACAGTGCTGTGCTATACTGTACAGTGCTGTGCTATACTGTACTGTGCTATACTGTACTATACTGTACAGTGCTGTGCTATACTGTACTGTGCTGTGCTATACTGTACTGTACAGTGCTGTGTTATACTGTACTGTGCTGTGCTATACTGTACTATACTGTACTGTACAGTGCTGTGTTATACTGTACTGTGCTGTGCTATACTGTACTATACTGTACTGTACAGTGCTGTGCTATATTGTACTGTGCTGTAGAATGTGAAACCATCTGCCCTTTTCCTTTCCCCCCTAATACAATTGTACAGAAAATGATTCACCTTCGTTGCTGGGCGGATTAAAGTTGGCATTCAGGGGCGATGATAAAGTCCCATCAGTAGAGTTGGAGATGCAATGGATGCCACTGCTGGAAAATAGGAGGAAACTGAAGTTAGCTTTGTTCCCAAATCACCCTACCCAGAGGCCAAAAATCCACACATCTGAACTCACCTTTCGGAGTAGCCCATCACATTCTGGATATGCATTCTCCCGTTAACGTGCAGGTCCCAGTCCTAAGGAAAGACGAGAATAATTAGTCAACAGCTGAAAAAAAACTAAGAACAATTACCTCCCCAGCCTCCCACCCAGCCCCCCTCCTCCTACCCTCTACCTCCTACCCCAGGAGTGGCCAGCTCCGGTCCTCAAGGGCCACAAACAGGTCACGTTTTAAGGATATCCCTGCTTCAGCACAGGTGGCACAATCAGTGGCTCTGTTGTTGACTGAGCCACTGATTGAACCACACTTCACACATAGTAACCCCGGCTGTTTTTTTAAATTTAAATTTGTTACCCCCACCCATTTTCTTTTAGAGGGTAGGAACAGGCCAGCCCTTTCCTGGTAAGTATCTTGTGAGACGTGGGGGTTCTGTTCCAAGGTCCCCCAAATTCCCAATGGGGAGGGGGGGGGCAAAATGGTTATATTGCTGCTTTAAAACAGCAGCCTGCTTAGTACTGCTATATACTTGCTATATGCTTTCTCTAGCTAAAGATTTGCTGTCTTACTTTACTAATCCAGTCTCATGCCAGAGCAGTGAATGGGACCTATTTATCAAAGTCCCCTAGTACTGTATTTAACTGTATTACTCAATTATCATTACAACCTTTCTGTCCGCACCTTTCAGTACTCTACGTGGCAGCCGTGTGATCCTGGTGTCAATGGGGATTATGCATCAATTGGACCAAACATTTTACAATTCTGGGTCAAAAAGAGTACACCAGGTTTATCAAAGAAATAAATATCATTGGAGCATGAAGAATTTTTTTTAAAATATGAATCTAGTAGCGTTATTGTGCCGACCAGAATTGAATGAATTGCTCCTTGATACATAAACTTCAATGGCACTTTGATAAGGAGTCTGATGCTGTCAATTCAAGCTGGAGAATCTGAAACAATGTACTTCGTAATACTCCATTTTCTTATTAAAAGCAGTGTATAGTCTGATTACATGAAAACTAAATCAAGACAGAGCTTTGTATTGTGTTTTCTCCCGTTTGATCTCTGCTCATACTTTCTGTCCCCCATATCGAAAGGTTTCAGGTACAATGTATTTATTAGTAGAGATGGGCACATTTTTGAGGCGTATTTGGCTCCGTCGCGGATCTGCCGGTTCCTTTGGTCCACAGATTTCAGCGGATCCCTCTCAAAAATGGCGATTCGCATTTTGTGTATTTTTCTTTTCTTAACACAGGCAATCCATCCGCGGATCCCGCAATCCATCCGCGGATCCCGCAATCCATCCGCGGATCCCGCAATCCATCCGCGGATCCCGCAATCCATTCGCGGATCCCGCAATCCATCCGCGGATCCCGCAATTCATCCGAGGATCCCGCAATCCATCCGCGGATCCCGCAATCCATCCGCGGATCCCGCAATCCATTCGCGGATCCCGCAATCCATCCGAGGATCCCGCAATCCATCCGAGGATCCCGCAATCCATCCGCGGATCCCGCAATCGGATTCTTAAAATCCCTCAGAAGATTGCGGAATAAACGGATAGATTGTTACAATCCACCTGCGGATTGTGTCCAATGGCAGCTTTGGATTAATCCGCACGGATGGAAACTGTAACACTCCATCTGCTGATTTTACACGGCGGAACGGATTTTGAATGGCAAATTCAGAAAATCTGGTCAAATTGATTTGGACTGGTTCGCATCTCTATTTATTAGGGAAGGGAAATTCAAGCCCTCTTAATAATATACAGCAACGTAATAAAATAAGCATTTCATCCCACAGGCTTCCTTCCTGTCAATTAGAATACAGGAAAGAGGCCCGGTCTGAAAAGTGATTAGAAACCTTTGAATTTACAACCTGCGTCTTCAGAACGCTACATAACAAATGTGAAAGGAAAGCCTCACAGAGGAAAGCATGAAAATACTTTTAAAAAAGCTTCATCCACAAAAACCATATGTGTCTTAATTGAGAGTGCGGCTGCGGCAGCTTCGATAAAGTCTGACGCCGCGGTTAAGGAAGTTATTGGCTGAAAACGCCAATTCTCTTTTTTCTTTCTTATAGTTTGTGCCCATTTTCTGACTAAATGAATAAAGGTGCTCGGTATCCCCCTTGCTACACGCACAGGTAACGTCCTGGTGCTAGATATTTGTTTAGGGTGGTGATGCACAAGTCCCGACCTTGAGGGTCGTACTCCCCTAAACAATGGTGCAGGAGGTATTAATAGGTGAGCTCAATTCTAGTTAGGGAGAGCTGGAAATCCTGGCCTGTTTGTGGCCCTTGAAGATGGAATTTGTGCACAGGTTTTGCGGGACATAGAAGGATGGGAGACACGTTTAAGAAGCGATACAGCCCTTGTGATCCTGGAGAGGCATTCTGATTACATAAGGGCCAGCCAGGCATGCCGCAGATGTCCAGGATAATGCAGGGTCAGACTGACATCAGCTCTACGATAAAGCAGTTGCTGCTGAATGTCAAAGACGAATGATTATATCAACTATACTTTTATGTCTGCCATATCTCCATTGAGGTACTTTGGTAGATTATCTGTACACGTGTGTACAGCGGAGGCACTGTGTGCAACACATCCCAATCACGGCTTAAAGTGGAGGAAGAAGCATAGCGCACTCAAAATCTTTTAAAGCTCTGGCTTCATCCCAGCTTAACCCTTCTGCTGCTATCTGTTAGAGTTTCAGGTCCAGCAAAAATGACCAATCTTAAAAGTGAGCTCACTGTGGTGATGCCTTTTATTGGAGATTGTCAACTTTATTTTGTTCCGTAACTGCTTTTTTGTTTAAATGTAATTATTTATTTATTTAAAAGGCCCAAAGCCTGCAGTAGATTGTTCACATGGGAACCTCTGCTCCTCATAACTTGCTCATTCCCACCAGGAAGGCTTCAAAAACTCGGATAAACGGTCGTATCCTGAGCTTCTCTCGCCGGTGATTTCACCGAGAGGGGCGTAGCAGCCATTTTCACTTACACTTTGGACTCATTTTTTAGGAATAAAATATAGAGTTTAAAAATCAGTGAAGAGGTACAAACTTGAGAGGTTAAATTAGACACGTTATTACATAATATAGAGAATAAATCCGAGAAAAACAAATGAAAAGATATGCAAGCTGCGGAACTGCACCTTTAAGAACAGAAGCTTGAACACAGAACGCATCATTAAAGCCCACGCTCGTTTTATAGCTCGGCATATAAACCGCACCTCCAATTGGGTGAACATCTTGTTGAATTTAGGCAGGAAACCAAGAAAAATTTGCGTGCAGCCAATTAAACAGAGTCTTCAGAAAGCCAGAGGTATGGGTTGGTTATTACGGTGCGTTAGAGGGCAGCAGTGACGGGCACCTCATAAAATGTATGATACACCAGAGAATAGGAATGTGCTTTATTTATATTATATTATTAGAGCGACTATTATAGACCACATTTTTATTTAAAAAATTGCATTTTATTTCAAAAAATAAAATGACTCCAAAAGAACAGGTCTGACCGTTGTACATTTTTATGGTGAGCCGCTGATGTGCACTTACCTTCAAATTGAACACCTTTTTGTCACACATGGTGCAGGTGTGCGGGAGGTGCTGGGGAGTCCTGCCTTGGAAGTCATTCAGTTCATGTGGCTGCAGATTAGAGGCACAGATTCCGACCTTGCCGTTGTTGTGCCTGCTGAAAGCTGGAGGGCTGGAGGGACTGAATTTGGTGTCGGGAGTTGGTTCCTCCGGGTTGTACAACTCGTTTCTAGCTTCGTAATGCTCAATGGGTGATTGCCACATGCGAGTAGATTCCCACTGATTGTTTGGAGCTGTGTTGTGTAACATTTGACCCAAGTCTCCCTTTTGGCTCATTGGATGATGCTGTCCATGGGAATCATGGAAGTCCTTTTTAAATCCAGGTGCGTGGTCGTGTTTAAAGCCATAACGACCATCAGAGACAGTTCCTGAGCCAGAAGTACCTACCATGAAGCCATGATGCCCAGACTGCTCTGTATCAGGTGTAAATGATTGAGAAGTTGCATAAAACACACTAGACTTGTTTACACCCATACCTTTCCCAAAGGGCGGCACGGAGTTCTGGTTTTGAGCATGTTTTGGTACCACGGTTGGATTTTGAGTAGAAAATGTTATTCCACCAGATGGAAACCTGGCATTGGGCATGGAAGGTCCAAGAGAAGACAGTCCAGAGTGGCCGTGTGCACCAATCATGGTAGCATTTCGTAGTGAGTTAAACAGTGGCTGGGACATTACCACTTTGGAGAGGACCTGGTTGAGGACTGTAGCAGCAGCTGTGTTGCTGGTCACTGCTGTCTGTGCCAATTTTAGCCTCTGCAGAGTGAGTTGAGCCTGCAGCTGAGCGAGCTGCAGACTGGCAGGGGACGGCAGGAGAGGGTTTGTGGTTCCACCACCTAATGGGGTGTTGACAGAGAACAGATTCGTATCCAGAATTTGGCCTACACTGTAATGAAACACAAGAATATACAATTAACGCAAACTGTGTTATTTAGTACAAAGACATATTTTTGTAACTGTGCACTATTTATTTTTTAATAAAAACCTCTGGGGAATAAAACATTACAAAAAACACATTTAGATTGTGTGTAATATGTAATCTGGGACCATTTTTAGCTCTAAAACGAACATTGCTGTAATTTCAAGAAAAAAATGTATATAGTGAGTAGCGGAATAAATAAATCCCACATTTAAAAGAAAAAATAGAGTGTAACAAAACCTAGAAGGTAAACAAAAAACATTGTACTAGAAATACTGCTTTAAGGTCCCAATTATGCACTAGGTAGAATGTAATCCCAATGTTTATACAGTGTTGTCAATTCATGTAAAGGAACTAGTGATCTTGACTGAAGACCTTAATCTTCTGGCGGATCCTCTACAGCAGGGCTGGCCAGCTGCAGTCCTCAAAGGCCACCAACAGGTCAGGTTCCAAGGATAACCCTGCTTCAGCATAGGGGGCTCACTCTTTGACTGAGTCACTGATTGAGCCACCTGTGCTGAAGCAGGGTTATCCTTATAACCTGACCTGTTGGTGGCCCTTGACGACTGCAGTTGGCCAGCCCTGCCCTATACAGTAGGTATCATAGCTTTCACTCCACATCTCCACATCTCCATGAATGACACATGAAGAGCTATATCCCCACACAACAGGTAGGGTCCACTAATACTATTATTTTCTAGCAGCAGATCTGTCCGTTTGGCCATCAAATCTGCATACAGAGAAATGTTCCCACACCTGCTGTGCTGAGCTTGTGGCGGATTTTCAGAGAGTCAGACCCAGGCCGGTACACAAGGTAAAAGTATTATCAAGGCTTCGATGGCTCTATATAGTACAATTTAATGTATGAAGAACTGTAACTTTGCACCATTTAAAGGTATTACAACCTACCACAAATCTACACTCCTCCATGACCAAAATGGCGACTAGAACTTTGAGTTACCACAGCTAATTACGTACCAATTAACCAATTTGAACAGTTAATTTTTTTTATATAGGTAGTCCTCGCAATCCAACGTTTCACTTTACAACGAATGGCATATCGACGCTTTACAATGCAACCCTATGGGCCGTTTTTCGGTGCCGGAATGCGTTATCCAACGCGCACCGCCACTGATTAACACGGGACTCACTTTACAGCGGTTTCACTATCCAACGCTACTTCCAGAACGGATTCCGTTGGATAACCGAGGACTGCCTGTACATGCTTACTCACATCACCATGCAAACAATCACCCCTGAAATATAATGGCTGGGTATGATTTGTCCCATACCTCTGGAATGATTTCTTTACTAACTTTCATCATTTTTATCTTTACTGTGTGTTCCCCTGGTGACAGGGTTTAGAGCGCAATTTTATATATATATATATATATATATATATATATTTATATATATATATATATATATACATATACATACACACACACACACACACTTTTATTTATTTGTCTTTGTTGCTGGATGCACAAGCTGTTTTGAACTAGTGGGTGTGAGCTGTTTATTTAGGCTCCCATAGCGCTAAAGTATCAAGACACCGGGATTAACTAAGCGATGCCGGCTATGGAAGTGGTGAGATGTTTAAATTAGAAAAACAAGCTGCACCTGCACTTTACGTTAACGGAGAACATCAGACAGGCGCGTACACAGCGGCTTCCTGAAACCATCGCAACATTATCTACACACAACCCAGAAAAGCACGCTGAGCCCAAGCAAAACTCAAGCGGGAGATGCGGAAACCCCCAGACATAGAAGTAACCAGTAACAGGGAGAAACCCCTGTCCCAAAATGCGGGGGTTAAGTATTTAAAGCAACAGGGCTCGCTGATAGACATATTTAGCATTTTTTTTTTCTTACTTACTTTAATAAACTTTTCCATTTTTTTGCTTTTAAATTTTACATCTGCTGCTTCATCCAGGAGATAGAAGCATTTGAAATATTAAGTATATAATAGGTTAACACACAGTTCTCCCCAAAAGTCATTGCAGTCTAAAGTTTAAACCCCAGAAACTAGAGATCACTAAAATCATGTTTTTAACACTACAATAAAGCCTTTTATTTTTACAAAGCAGGACTTGCTCAGGAAGCGGGATACGCCTGATACCAGTAGGAGTTAAACGCATATAGGCTTCTGGGGAGATGGATGATTTTCAGTCGCGCAGCTGTTGTTTGAGAAAACCTGTGATTCCAATAATTGATTATATTAATCCCGTTCTGGTTTTGTGTGTGTGCGCATGAATTTAGTGGTTACTAAACGTAACGGTACAGTGCCAAATGTAAAAAAATTCTGCCTGTATTTTAGAGGGGGGAAAGCAATATTTATGCTGTAAGAATAGTAAGTCGGCTTTAAGAAATCCGATTTGTAAAGTGTAACTGTAAATGTGTCAAACTAATAACATGCATGTAAATAGAAAACTGTACTATCTGTACTATCTAGGTCAGGGGTGGGCAACTCCAGTCCTCAAGACCCAGCAACATGTCAGGTTTTCAGGATATCCCTGCTTCAGCACACATGGTGCAGTCAAAGACTGAGCCACCTGTGCTGAAGCAGGGATAGCCTGAAAACCTGACCTGTTGGGGGGATGGGGGGGAGGGGGGCTTGAGGATGAAGTTGAGCATGGGCCCGGGCCGGCCCGTCCATTAGACGAACCTAGGCTATCGCATAGGGCGCAAAGGTCCTAGGGGCGCATTATTATTCATAATAATACATTTTTCCTCTTATTATTTTTTTTATTAATTTTCTTGTTTTTGTCCGGTATTTTGGCGCCCTATTATTTTTATTTTGCGTCGCGCTGCAGTCGCACCCCCTGCAGCCCCAATAACTACGCCACTGTTTATTTTATTTTCGGGGCACAAATTGTAAGTTTCGCCTGGGGTGCATGAAACCCTTGCGCCGGCCCTGTGAGCACCCCTGAAATAAATGCTGCAAAATCAGCATTCATTTTCATTTGTGTTTAGAAAAGTTTCAGCAGGAAAGGTCCCGGTAATGTGCACTTCCTTGTCTGCCCGTAGAATACATTACACACGAGCTGCACACTCATTTAAGCGGACGCCGAACAGAGAAACTGGATTGTCTTTTCTTTCTGTAAAACGGACAGAAAGAGCTTGATTTCACATGGAAGTTTAACGTGTAATTTCCCCCTTGTCCCAGGCTAATAACGTTATCGTGGTTACGTTAGGAGTTTCTATATATAATGTCACTTTACATTGTTTGCTATAACCTCGCAGCAAACGTTTCTCTAGACAGTGAGCCGGTTGGCTGATCTAAATTAAAAAAAATATATATAATATATTTCTAAACAGAAAACCAAGTATGTTAACTTAATATATTTCAAGCAGCGCTCACACACAAAAACCTGAAAAGGACTCTGTGCCTGTATCAAAACCGCCTGACTAGGAAAAAGCATCTTAGTTTTTCACTCTCTGGGGTAGAAATAAGTGTTATTTTTGGGGAAAGATTTATTACTTTAATATTATACATATTTGGCGAACTCAATAAGTAATCCATACAGTCCGATTAGTGCTATAGTCCATGCTAAAAAAGCACATACATCCACATTTATTTCTATTTGTGATTTTGCATAGACATATTATAATGCTATTTATTACTTTACAAAACAGAATATAAATAGATAGATAAATATATAGATAAGGAGAGATTGAGCTTTATGCAATATGACGCATAATAATGACAAAGAATATTCAACCACATATAAAATATTGTAGTGCTGCTAGCTTGTTCTAAGCAGATATATCCACATTTATATCTATTTTGAATGCACAAAGACATATTAACATTCTATATAATACTGTGAATCTTTAAAAAAATACATTTGTAAATTATTTTTAAATATATGCAATACATCAGCTTAGCTTGCATTGTATTACATTATACATAGATTCAACTTTATAGTATTTAATATATACTTAATAATGTACAGTATGTACATAGAACCTAATTTATAGCGCTAAAAGTGAGCAACATTGCAACACACGGATAATAAAGTACAAGCAATGGGGTTAAGAGAGACAAGTAAATGAAAACATAAGACAAAGGGAGACCTTACCCCAAATACATAACGTGTATATCTACCTCTTGTTTGTGCAAATATAAAAGGATTCTCAGCTGCACGCCGCATTAACGGTGATTAGTTAAACATGGAGTTTTATTGCAGATTGCATGTTTGTGGCACAATGTTTCGTGTGTCAACACCCTTCTTGAGGTTTCCAACCATCGTGCAATCAGCACTAAAGAAACATACAATGGCAACTAATCATTGGTAATGCTTTGTGTGTGCGATAGATAAACCATTACTTCTACCATGTGCAGATAGAAGACAGCAGGATTTCTCCTGAGCCGGCAGCACATATATACAACTTCACTACAGACAGCTAGCAAGTGAGGGGTTATAACCTTTGTGGCAATACATGGTTCAAAGCTATGTATACTGGTTATATAAAAACTAGTATGTCCGAAAATCTATGCATGTGGTACATGTAATACTCACTGCTGACCTCTAATTCCCCCACTATAATGCTAACAGTGGAAGTATGCCTGCCTCCTCCAATCACAGCCCGGGCTGCTCCACATAAAATGTTCGACTGCATATATGGACGATTCAATGTTGGGAACTGGAGAGAGGTTTCTTTTCACTAGTCCCCAGTGACCTTGAGTGATATTCATGACTGTTGACCACCACTCAAGGTTTCGCTCTGCCACTTATGAGGTTATCCGAGGTCAGCAACAGATTGTATAAACGGACACAAAATATCCAGGAGAGTCGTTGTGAGCTCATGGAAAAGACTCCAACACGTTAGTGCGGAAGCTTCGCCAGCCCAACAGATACAAGCCAACACAATCCTACCTTATTCCAAAGAGATGAGGCAACCCAGAGCATTGAATTAGGGCACGATGGGAAATTCCTTCCTATTGTATTATTGACCCGCTTCTCCGCACCGACCCGCTCACATTTTGCCCTCCTGGTATTTACAATCTTTCCTTCTACGAAGCCGCACAACTTTTAATGAACAGACATGGAAAGGCTGGGAGGAATGTCACATGTTCGCCGGGATCGTTAATGTTACACACACAATATTACTTAATGTCTATGCCACATGCTCTCCGTCTCCTCTCGCTTGAGATACTGACAGAGCCCCGGCTTACAGGCTTTCCAACCCATGGGGAATGTTTCAAAGGCATGCGGGCCTCTCTTTATAATTGGCTGTGTTAAATTCACAGCCAGCAAAGTAACTGCAGCAGCATTCCCATCTTTCCATGTTGTGTTTTCCTATTTTTAAATCCCTCCGAATACGTAATAGTTTTCTTAACACAAACACAAAATCTTACCTTGTTGAGTGAAAAGAGCTCTAAAAAAAAAACAAAAAACACGAGATTCACTAAGGTCGGTTTTGGGGCCACGCACGCAGACCCGCATTTACTGCCCCAGACCTGAATGGCAGTTCTCTCTGGATCGGGCGTGTTAGGAACAGGAACTTGTTTCCGACACAAACACCAGAAGTGGTTATTGTGTGGAAACTAGTTTCACTCCTTTTTTGCAATGTACTTTTTCGTAAAAAAAAAATTTATATACAAAATGCCGGTTTGCGCATGCGCAGAAGTGAAAATCGCCGGATCCGCTTTCCGGTGATTTTCAGTATACGGCGGGCCTCTGGAACGGAACCCGCCGTATACCAGGGGCCCTGCTGTACAAAATGCCAGGTTTGATCCTAAGATTGACTTGTGCTGGAGACTTAAAGGGACAATCCGAGCAATATCCTACATGTGTTTTTTTTTTTGTTTTTTTTAAAATAAATCAGTTTTGTAGTATTAGATAATACTTACTACACTTTTTTAAATTCAACTCTTAATGCAAGTTTAATGGGTTTTAAAGCATCCATTGATTTCTATAGCAGGCTTTAGCCCACCTCCCCAGCAGGGCAAGATCTTTGCAACACTTTCCTGTTTGTGATCATTTGTTGCCAATATTCCCAGTAGTTTGAGCAGCAAACTGTAACAATAGATAATGTTACCCTAGTAATATCAGGATACATTGTAGCTGATAAGATACCCTGAAGGATTGATTGAAACCAAGGCAGCCATTTAGTGAACCCTGAGGTGCAGAATCTTTCCTGATCGTTCACAGGAGAATGAATCTATTGGCAACTTAGGTAATTACTTTTCAATAAATGTAATCAAAGGCTGAATATATTAAAACAAAAAAATGTTTTATATACATTTATTTTTTTTAAAGTGCCGCTTCGTTCGCCTTGTAATAATTTCTCAAGTAGTGGGAAGAGACGGGGGGGGGGGGGGGGTGGGGGGGAGGGGAGAGAGAAGGGAGAGAGGAGCCTCATTTTATGGAAAAGGTTCCATAGAAATCATTAAAAAATGCACATAATTAAAAGCAGCCCCCCCCAATCATTATTTTGTTATTTGAATTAAAAACAGGCTCCACTTACCTAATAGCATAATAATTTAGTTTGAGAAAAGCTCAAATGAAGTATAATTATTTTGTTACACAAGAGTCAGACAGGAAAAGGCCCCAGAACTATATATAAGATGAACTTGTATAACGTTAGTACCCTGCCCCAGAGCAGGTCCTGCTCTTTTTCATTTCCTCATTTTAGCGCTATAAATCATGATTTTAAAAAATTCGACCTTCTGTGGTTACCGTGGTAACCTTAAAACTGCACTGGGCTCTGGAGAGAGCTTCATTTTAACCGCCACTTAATATTTCAAACGCTTATAGCTTCATCAGATTACATTTTTTTAAATTACTTTAGAAAAGCACAAGAGAACCGACTGCTGCTTTAAATTCTCAAGTTATTTAAAACCCTCATATTTTTCCAGATTTAGTTAAGGTGTCGGTTACTCATGTGTAACCCATCAGACATGTCACTGCCGTTAATTCACTTTGGTCACTTGTACCCTTTAAGTAATAAAAGTTTGAAGATTATTGATATCTCTGACCGAATGAATGTACCTTTAAACACAGCCTGGGTAAGTGATATAGGCCCCTTTGACCATCCGTGATAGTTAAAATCCAGCTGTTTATCTAGTGCTCTCATCTACGCCCTGTGTGACACGAGTTCCCATTCCTGCCTTAGTTAGTAACAGCTCGTAAACCTTTTACAAACCGCCTGGCATCTTACAGCTCACAGCTTTGTGTTTTACAGCAGTTATCCTGTGTCGGAGAATCAGTGACTGATCTATTCTTCGTGCGGGTGGCGAGGGGGGGGGGGGGGTGTACACCAATTAACAGTTGCTTAGCATTTGGTGAAATCTCATAATACAGAACATTAGATAAGTTATGGTGGGTGAAAAAAATGCCAAAAAGTTTTTGTAACACTTGCAGCAAAAATGGATTGACAGATTTTGTTCCCAACAATCACATTTCCAGATGTGGCTCACAAAGGGAACTTTTTACATTTGTAAGTTATAAAAATAATTTATTTGCTGTAACATGAATGCACTTGGTTGTATAACACTGTCTCTACTTTTACAAGGCAGTTTATGAAAGATTTATATAATAGGCCTGTATATAATAATGACTGTATATAATAGGCCTGTATATACTGTAATAATGGCTGTATATAATAGGCCTGTATATAACAATGGCTGTATATAATAGGCCTGTATATAACAATGGCTGTATATAATAGGCCTGTATATAACAATGGCTGTATATAATAGGCCTGTATATAACAATGGCTGTATATAATAGGCCTGTATATAACAATAAGTGTCCCATCAGCAAGAAGGATCAATGTTTAACCAGCAACATAACTATGGGCTTCTTTCTTGTGTGGCGTATAGCATGAGCTCTTGAAATAAGAATACAGCAACATTATAAAGTGCCTCCCTCTTCCTCCTTTCATTCCACTTCCCTCTCTCTTGTTCCCTCCTTTGCTCTGCACGTCTGCGTTGTGCGGTTTGACAAACCACTGCTTCTCTCTCCTGCATATTCTGAATCAACTGCAGTGTTGGGGCAGATTGAATCTCTCTGGGGGATACATACAGCACATATAGGTATGTGTAATTGTATTTAGATTACGGCAAAAATGTGCGCAGCGCTTACAATAGAAGGTATATAAATTACAAACAATGGGAATACGTGATAATAATGATGACAACATAAGGCTAAAGGTGACCCTGCCCCAAAGAGCTTACAATCTAAGTGTGCTCTTGGAAGGCTTACAGACACAGTAGGAGTAAAAGTGCATTATTGGAAGTGTTGTCAGGGGAGGTCACCGTGCATCTGAAATTTGTAGCGTAAATTAGCATATTGGCCCGAATATAGTGCTATTTTTCCTAAAAATGTCCTTCCAAAACCTGTACTCGTATTACATGTGCAGCCTAACACCTTTTATTTTTCATGTCCACACCGTCAAAACTTTAGGGTTGTATTATGTGCAAGGCCGTACTATATTCAGGCCAATACAGTATTTATTGAGATGCTTATTTTAGAAGGTGGAATTTTGAGAGGGGCTTTGAATGAGAGGACAGTGAAGGGGCTTGGCGAATATGGAGTGGAAGAGCGTTCCATAGTTAGGGAGAGAATAGTGAGAAAGGTTTAAGATGGGAGAGGGCGGGAGAGGTTAAAAGTGTAAAGATGAGACAACCTGGAGTTGAGTGCAAGAGTGTTTTTTCTTCCCGTCTTGGTTTCAGTGACAATGCGACTTTGTGTCCAGCTCACACACACACTTACTGGGTACAGACAACTCTCTCTGTGTGTGGGAGTCTCTGGATATGGGACTTCTTGCGGTGTCCTGAAAGGTGGCCTTATTAACAACATTAGTAACATAAGGGGGGGGTGAGGGGAAGAGGTGTCACCATTCTCGACTTGATGCCATGAAAGACCCTGAAATGCCCTATTAAATCTCAAACCCATAATGGGTTACTTGCCAACCTGCGGGCCTGCGAGACATCTTTTATTTTTAATTTAAGAGATCTCGTCTTGCCTTGTCTACTGCTGTTTTTATTTGTAATCTGATGCTCTGTTCAGGAGATAGAGGAGTGATACAGGCTTTTATCCAACAATATACAATCCGAGAAGATGTAGCCACATTTTAGGGGCCTACTTCTTAAATTTCTCCCAATGGCAACAACAGCATTAGCCTCATCAAAGACAAGGAACCGCGCTGGGCACGGTTACTGGCGTACTTCTGTGTGCACTGGCTTTGCTCCAGTTCCACAGATGGAAGACTTTGGATAATAACCATCGCGGAGACAGCCCGACATGGTGAAATTAATTGCTACATGTTGACAAAATAAAATCTTTGTTAACCTGTATTTCTGGTCTCCCAGCAATGTGCTAAATTATTTATATACATAATGAATAACCATTTAATTTAATCATTATTATTAATTATTCAAATAAAAAATAAAATTCTTGAACACTATATTAACCCCATCCATACTGGAGGCCAACTTATTGATGAAGTGTAGCAGGCCTCTGCAGCATTGAAGAGGTTATTTGATAGAGCTTTAGGCGAGATGCAGACGTAAGGGGTTAAACTCCTCCGGACCAGATCAATGATGTTACCCTATGGATCCCCTGGGGAGCAGTTACTAGATTCCTGCTATTAATGCCACACATCTGGCATCTGAAACACTTCTAAAAGCGCATTATAAAGAAACGACGAGCTCAGGAGCAGCCAAGTCCAGTCCTCAAGGGCCACCAACAGGTCAGGTTTTCCAGATATCCCTGCTTCAGCACAGGTGGCTCAATCAGTGGCTCGGTCTTCGACTGCATCACCTGTGCTGTTTCTTAAAATATACAGCTATCAGATGAGAAACGGGGCACCACGGATTTCTGCAAAATAATTCTTTATTGAGCCAAGTAACAATGTTTCGGCAGGCCAGGCCGTATCCCTGGGAGGGACGTGCAGGCAGTGCACTGCTTGTGAAGTGCATGTAGAAAAAAGATGCAACGGTGGCTGGATCAAATGCAGTAAAAAATTACTTCTTTATTGAGGAACATAAACAAACAGGGTTCACATGACGCTGTAGAGGTACTTTGCACGCTGCATGTCCCTCCCAGGGATACAGCCTTCAGCATCTATCTTGCGGTTGCACGCCGTACACAGGACATCTGGCATTATTGCCAAGTGTTAGTATGCTTTATTTTCCTTCAATGGATGTTATTTAGTCTAGCTCCAGGGGAGTGTTCCTTATGCTTGGAATTGCCAGCTGGGGTCCCACGGTTCATTTATTTTGAGCAGTGTGGCCAACCTATGTTTATATTTTCCCTGTACCTCCCCCTCACTGAAGTATTATTTGACTATTTCTGCAAGCAAGTTATCATTGGATTATTGCCCGTGTTCATGTGGAAAGTGACATGGAAATATTGGATTTATTACAGGACTTAATATGATATATGCATTTTTTTCTGAGCACAGATACAGAGCTCGTCTCTAATATTGCCTGATGGTTTCGGCAGAGCAAGCTGCCATTCTCAAGTTTGGTTGGCACAGTTTGAGAGTGGCCAGCCAAACTGGAGAAAGGCAGCCTCGCCTGCCGAAACGTTATTTGGCTTAATAAATAATTATTTTGCAGAAATCCGTAGTGCCTGTTTCTCATCTGATAGCTGAAACTTGGAGCGCAGACAGGGATTCCCTGAACCAGTGAGTATAAGTATTTTCTCTTACTGGTGTGCAGCAATACCCCTTGTTTATCTTAAAATATACAGACATTTCCAATATTTAATATTTATATATGTTGAGCTCAAGGACCTGATCTTCAACACAGTAAAAATGGAAAAAAAAGAAATTGAACCGGCACTTTTCTGTAATAAAATGGATCAAGTAAAAGAAAGTGATGCAGTTCTGGGGTAAGAAACGGAGCAGACGTATCAAAGAAAACAATCCCACAGAAATCAGGGGTTTCCGCTGATGTATTTTGTGCAGTTGTTTCGCCTGAGAATGACACCAGATTTGTCTCGATACTAAGGGTGGGCATTTCCGTGGGTTTCTAAAGCCGTACTTGGCAAAGTTTGAAATTCATTTAAAAGGTTAAAGGAGCAATTCATGCACTTTTTTATTTATAATTTTTTTAATGCATGATTGAACCAGGGGGTCTCCGCAGCGGGACACCATTCATTTCAGCTCCGGGGACCCGCGCTTCCCGAGAAACTTACCTCCGTAGGGGGTGCCGGCAAACTTTAAAGCTCCAGCATCACGCGGGCCAATAGGAAGCCACACCGGATGATGTTACGGCTTCCTATTGGCCCGCAGGGCGCGGGAGCTTTGAAAAGCGGCCAATACTTGATCCCTGCTAGCTGTGCGGAGCGGCTACTGCCTACGGAGATAAGTATCTCTGGAAGCAGGGGGTCCCTGGAGCCGAAATTAATGGGGTTCAGTTCCGGAGACCTCCTGCTTAAAATGTGTTAAAAAAAAAGAAAACGAGAGCAAAAACAGTGCACTGCCAGGGAGCCAGGTGGTAGAAAAATAAAATACTATTTATTCAGCACCACTCGGTAAACATAACCCCAGGGGGTAAGACAGAAACTCCTACGCGTTTCGGACCGTAGTGGGCCTTTATCAAGGAGTATAGGGGGACTGGGAGAAGGGGACCCCTTATATATACACCCTGTAGCCAACAAATGACCAATCAAAAATTCAAGAAATGGCGCCAAAACCACTGCGCGCAGGTCTGACGTCATGCGGGTCAACCCTGCGTGCCACGTCCCGTCATACACTGGATCACACATCCACGGGGTGCCCCTCATCACGAGCGTCAGACCGTGCTAAGAGATCCGGCAACCCGACTACATGGTGACAAGTGGGTGGTAGCCGAAAGGAGTCTCCGCCTCTCCGGGAAGGTCGGCGAGAGCCGATAGTCCCCCATACTCCTTGATAAAGGACCCATACGGTCCGAAACGCGTAGGAGTTTCTGCCTTACCCCCTGGGGTTATGTTTACTGAGTGGTGCTGAATAAATAGTATTTTATTTTTCTTACCACGTGGCTCCCTGGCAGTGCACTGTTTTTGCTCTCTTTTTCTTCTGCTGGACTTTTCTCTACAGTTTGCACGCCATTTGGACGGACTATTCAGGACATTTGAGGACAGATGGAGTGGGTAAGATTTGCTCTATTATTTATTGAGTGATTATTTATGGAGGAGTACCTTTATTAGCACTGGCATGTCTCCAATGAGGCTACATCAGTGTGCTTACCGGCATCCTTAATTGTTTCCTTCAGGAGATTGGTGTTTTGGTCACTCACATATCACACGTCACTGCTATAACCACTCCTTTTCCTACTCTGTCCTCCAGTCCTGGAATATTATTATGGACATTTGTGCATGAAGTTCCACCATCTCTGGAGCACCCAATTCTCCATATACCCCTTATACGTTAAAAAAAAAGAAGCAATTGAAGCATGTCATATTCTTTTAAAGTCAAACTTCGGAATAAATTTACGAATCAGGGCAACATTCAAGTCAAAGGCTTATCGTTGGATTCACTGCTTTGTTTCATTTTTTTTTTAGAAACTGGGCACAATATGAGTTTGCAAAAGGAAAAAACATCAGTGAACTCTTGTAAAGAAGTTTTTTTTTTGACAATTTAGCAAATAATTCAAACATTCTCCTCCTTATTTTAAAGCTGCAGACCAAGTAATATCCTACATGTGTGTGTTTTTTTTATTTTATAATTCAGGTCTGTACTATGAGAAAATACTTGTAGCATTTTTTTTAAATAACTCTGAATAGCATTTTTAATGTATTATAATGTAACAAGCATTTTTTGTTTCTATAGCAACCATTTACAAAGCCACATCTCCTTCCTCTTCTGAAACAGGCTCTGGCAAACCTCTTTTTGAGCCCTGCCCTCTCTCTAGCAGTGCACCAATTGTATCTAGTGACTGCCTGGTCACATGATCTTCCCCACAGAACTTTGGTCCCCTTCTGCTGCACTGACAGCCATTTAGTGAACCCCCGAGCCGAATCTTCACCAATCGATCACAGGAGAACGGATCGATCAGCAACTTAGCTAATTACTTATCATTGTGCGGATTGTATTGATGCACATATTAAAGGGGGGAAAAACAGCAGCTAGGACTCCTGCTTTAAGCTTATCTTGAGGTTTTTTTTTTCATTCAAAATCAAAACCAAATCTAGTTTCAGCAAAACCAAAAGCACAAAATATATTCAGAACCAAAAGCAAACCGCTAGTGAACCTGGTACATAAGGCAGAGGATAATATATTCAGAACACTAAATAACTGCTACTTTCTCTTTATATTTTTACTAGACGTTCGAGCATTTAAAGCGCCCCATGATATGAACGTTTAAAAAATTACATTAAAAGGGAGCTTTCCCCGAAGCTCAGTGTACTGCAGGGGTGGCCTACTGAAGTTCTCAAGGGCCACCAACAGGTCAGGTTTTCAGGATCTCCCTGCTTCAGCACAGGTGGCTCAGTCAAAGAGACTGAGCACTGATTGAGCCACCTCTGCCGAAGCTGGGACTGAGTGAGCTACCTGTGCTGAAGCAGGGAGATCCTGAAAACCTGACCTGTTGGCCGCACCTGGTGTAGTCTAAAGGTTACCACAGTAACCCGACACTACAGATCAGTACTTTCTTTCTTTCTTTAACCTACATTTTAACTTAATGTTTTACATGCAGAATGTGCTCGGGGAGAAATAATGACATTATCCGCGTTATACGTATATAGACACCAGGGGAAGAATGCTACTTTAAAGCAATTCCTGCAGCGTTCCCGATTGCATGTGCTTCCACCATACACAGACCTGGGGGTTTCTCTCCACACACAGGAAGTATTGGGGTGCAATGGCTCATATGGCCAAAGCAGTTTTCCATCTGGAAAGTTCTGGAAGGTTGCTGGAAAGGGCTCTGCAATGCATTGGGATTATGCACAAATGACACCCATAACATACCTCTTTGTTGGCGCATTAAAGAAGTGTCACTGTCTGCAACAAAACCAATGTATCTGTGAGAGCTGCTGCTAAATGGGTCTGGGAACTGGGCTCCCCCTGATGGGCACACTGGGAACTGGGCTCCCCCTGATGGGCACACTGGGAACTGGGCTCCCCCTGATGGGCACACTGGGAACTGGGCTCCCCCTGATGGGCACACTGGGAACTGGGCTCCCCCTGATGGGCACACTGGGAACTGGGCTCCCCCTGATGGGCACACTGGGAACTGAGTAAGTCAGAGGAAGGAAGGACAAATAGTTACTCATTAATATTCAATTCATTGCAATAAAGTGGTCTAATAAATCGCTATATTAACCTATCATCTATATACAGGCCTGTATTTACTCATAGGCCTACTAGGCCCAGGCCTAAGGTGGCAAAATCAGGGGTATGGGGGGCAAATTTTCCGGGGGTGAGGGGGGAACCGGCCGGTGCTGCGGTGATAGAGGTCCCGCCTTCTTCCCCACAACAATAAAACCGATTGCCGGGGAGAGCGTGGGGCCTCTGTAAAGGTCTGTTACTTCCTTCTGCGGCGTCAAATGATGGTGTGATGTCACATAGCGTCCCGTTGTCATGGAAATGCGCTGGGACGCTGCAAGAGGAGGAGGCCACAGCGGCAAAAAAGGCGAGTGCCTATGGGTGGCACCATTCTAAAATCAGCCCTGGCTATATATCTACCCGTCTAAAACACAAGCACAGACTGCTTTGTACTGCGGCACCAATCCAAAATCAGCAGCGAGTGGATTACCCAGATGCCTGCGAGTGTCTGCGCGTGTCTGCGAGTGTCTGGGACTGTCACCTCTGTGCGCAGATTATTGTCAACAGACTGTTTAATTAAATTTAAATTCGCTTGTCAAAAACTCAGCCTATTTGTCACCCTGTGTCCCCAGCCTCTCTGATCCTCCCGTGCTGATTGATGGACCCTCGTGTCCCCTTTTCCCGGCGTGTTATAATCCCTCGTACCTCCCTGGTATGCTAGTGGCGTGTGCATGTTACAATGACAAATCTATGCCAGGTGCCAAACATGGGATCCTGATCTCTCCTCTCTGCAAAACATGAGCACGGTGCGTGATATCTGCCATTACTGGGCTCGTCCAGCATTCGCTCTGCCCAACTCCTGGGGGGAAATGAGATGTCCGGCCTTTCAGTGAGAAAACCACGTTCTCCCAAGAACTCATCGCTGCCGATGGTAACCGCACCAGCTAGCGATGAAGAAAATTGTGTTTATTTATTTAACAATAATAGGAAAACATGTTGTTTTTTTTGTTTTGTTTTTTGCTTTTAAGAGCAGGAGATGCTTGGAGGAAAGATACTAATATTATAAACATTAAACCCCTATAGGCTTCGGGAGGGGTAGGATTTATGCTTGCCAGGTATGCCTCTCTCTAAACCAGGGGTGCTCAACTCCAGTCCTCAAGCCCCCCCAACAGGTCAGGTTTTCAGGATATCCCTGCTTCAGCACAGGCGGTTTGATCAGTCTCTGCTTCAGCACAGGTGGCTCAAGCAGAGGCTCGGTCTTTGATTGAGTCTCTGCTTGAGTCACCTGTGCTGAAGCTGGGATATCATGAAAACCTGACCTGTTGAGGCTTGAGGACTGCAGCTGAGGATCCCTGCCTTAGCACATTATAATTTCTCCTGGTCTACTTAGCAAGCTTCCCCCTTAAGGCCAGGTCCCCAGTGGCCGCTGCGGTGCGTGCTGCGGCGTGCGCGCCACTCTGCACAGCCCTGTACGGGGCAGGCCCAAGTGGCCGCTGCGGTGCGTGCTGCGGCGTGCGCGCCACTCTGCACAGCCCTCTATGGGGCAGGCCCCAGTGGGCGGGTGTGTGTGGGTGCGCAAAGCGCTGTAACGCGTATGCTGGCAGGGAAGACACGAATGTTTTGTCTCCCCGTGCCGCGATGCGGTCATGTGCTCGGCGGGTGGCCAATGAAAGGGCAGATGTGCCCCCCTGCGCATCCCATAGCTCATCTTGTTGCCTCTTGGTGCTGCCCGGCATCTCCCCAGCTGCTGGCATGCTTCCTGCACTGTCCCACACCGGGCCTCTCTGAAGCTGGTGCGTGCCGGAAGTGCGCGCCGACGTCAGGTGTGGGACAGAGCAAGAGGCAGCGCTAGCACTGGCCTGCCCCCCCCCCCTCTCCTCCCCCCGCAGCCAAGAGCAGCACAGTGAAGGAGAGAGGCAGCAGCTGGGGAGCAGCAATCAAGGACTGTGAGGAGAGAGGCAGGCCCAATTTAATTGTGTGTGTACAGTATGCATATATGTATGTGTGTGTATATTTGGGGGGGGGGGCAGTGTGTGTGTACATGTAGTTTGTGTGTGTATTTGGGGGGTAGTGTGTGTGCATGTATTTGGGGGGGAAGTGTGTGTATATTTGGGGGGGGGTAGTGTATGTGTATTTGGGGGGGTAGTGTCTGTGTGTGTGTATTTAGGGGGTAGTGTGTGTGCATGTATTTGGAGGGTAGTGTGTGTGTGTGTATTTAGGGGGTAGTGTGTGTGCATGTATTTGGAGGGTAGTGTGTGTGTGTGTATTTAGGGGGTAGTGTGTGTGCATGTATTTGGGGAGTAGTGTGTGCATGTATTTTTTGGGGTAGTGTGTGTATTTGGGGGGGTAGTGTGTGTGCATGTTTTTTTGGGGGTGTGTGCATGTATTTGGGGGGGGGGTAGTCTGTGTGCATGTATTTTGGGGGGTAGTGTGTGTGTGCATGTATTTGGGGGGTAGTCTGTGTGCATGTATTTGGGGGGGTAGTCTGTGTGCATGTATTTTGGGGGGTAGTGTGTGTGTGCATGTATTTGGGGGGTAGTGTGTGTGCATGTATTTGGGGGGTAGTGTGTGTGCATGTATTTGGGGGGTAGTCTGTGTGCATGTATTTTGGGGGGTAGTCTGTGTGCATGTATTTTGGGGGGTAGTGTGTGTGCATGTATTTGGGGGGTAGTGTGTGTGCATGTATTTGGGGGGTAGTGTGTGTGCATGTATTTGGGGGGTAGTGTGTGTGCATGTATTTGGCTGGTAGTCTGTGTGCATGTATTTTGGGGGGTAGTCTGTGTGCACGTATTTTGGGGGGTAGTGTGTGTGCACGTATTTGGGGGGTAGTGTGTGTGCATGTATTTGGGGGGTAGTGTGTGTGCATGTATTTGGGGGGTAGTGTGTGTGCATGTATTTGGGGGGTAGTGTGTGTGCATGTATTTGGGGGGTAGTGTGTGTGCATGTATTTGGGGGGTAGTGTGTGTGCATGTATTTGGGGGGTAGTGTGTGTGCATGTATTTGGGGGGTAGTGTGTGTGCATGTATTTGGGGGGTAGTGTGTGCATGTAAACTCTTTTGCACGGAAAAACAATGAAAAAAAACAAAGGGACTTATTCTAGTGAGATGCATTACACATGCATATTTTTTCATTTTTCCCGTTGTATGTTAATGCTTATACAGTAAATGCCTATTAGTGTGTGTACAGTATATGTATGTGTTTGGGGGGAGGGGGTGTAATATTCATACCTGTGTTGCGGCTCTCGGAATATTTTGGACAATTAAATTTTTTATAAAATGGCTCTTCTTCCTTGAAAGATTGCAGACCCCCTGCCCTATTATTTAGGGTCTCCCATCCCATTCTCATCATCACGTCCTCCTCTGCCCTTTCATGCACCCAACCTGAACACATTTAAATCCCTGGATAAATAAACAATAGTATTGTTTATGTCCATATATAGAGCTGTCACTTCTGTATAGAACTGTATCCTACTTACAATATGTTAGTCTATTACCTGAAGTAAAGTAGCAAAATACAGAGAATTCATTTGATTGAATACAGCTGATACATTACAAGCTTTAATACCACATGGGGCTCTTCATCAGGCCTTACAGAAATATTATATATCCAATGGAAATATTACTGTGTGCTCATTTACATGTCTTAGACAGGTACACACACACACACACACACACACACACACACACACACACACACACACACACACACACACACACACACACACACACACACACACACACACACACACACACACACACACACTATAGCAGTGATATGTGGTGTCTAGTTACAATGGATGTGGGGAGGATGTGAGATATTATTACAGGGTGTATGCTGACAGCTAGTGTGAAAATGGCCAGAGGAGACTTACGAGGCTTCTCTCTATTGTTCCGTAATAGAGGCAAACAGCAGACACAGGAGAGAAGGATCGGCGTATTAGGGTTATCAACATCTTGAGAAAGGTAATTGAAAGGAACAAAACGTCTATCCTCTTTGAATAAAACTTTTTTTTCTATATCTATTGGTACCTGATTTCTTCAGTTTTATATATTATTTACCTCCAGAGTACCCAGGCAGGTCTGCCCACTTAGTACGTGAGTGCCGCTTTTCTATATGGAATATATTGTGTGTATGTGTGTGTATGTGTGTGTGTGTGTGTGTGTATGTATATATATATATATATATATATATATATATATATATATATATATATATATCCTCCTCCCTATAGCATACGCCTTTTAATGTTTATATACCGACTCTGTACATAGAATCCCACTCGTATTCCCATATCATCAACCGCTGGAGAAGTATTTCACTGCTAGTGTTCCATGTTCCCCTGGCTATGAAGCAGGGGGTCTCCGGAGATGAACCTCCTTAACCTCAGCTTTGGGGACCCCCTGTTTCCCGGGATACTTATCTCCGTAGGTGCTGCAAGTTCTTTGTGAGTTCCCTCCACATAGATTGTAAGCTCTTCGGGGCAGGGACTGCTTTTCCTATTGTTTTATGTCTGAAGCGCTTATTCCCATTATGTGTTATATTATTATGTCATGCGTATTGTAAAGCGCTATGTTCCTGGATGGCGCTACATAAATAAAGATATACTGTACATACATACAAATGCCACTGGAGGGCAGTGTTACACTAACATTTTGTAAAGGGTCAATTTGCAAAAAAACAGCACCTGATTTAGCAAACAAAGATGCTTCTCATTAAAACAGTTGTTTCATTCTTGACTGAAAGACATTTGCCTTCTCTGGTTATCTGCAAACCCCAAAGATTCTCTGACAAACTTTACATTTTAGACCTTATATTTGCCCAGTTAGACAGAGCCCAGCAGGCATGTTTATTAACTGATGTTCGTGGTAACCTATTGTACTGAAACCTGAAATGCGGCTTTCAAATAAAACCCTTTAATATTCATAGTTTAAAATGGAAGGGCTGCATACAGTGTCCGAGCGTCAATCCGTCCCTCCCCATTAATATAAATCATGGTTGGATATTAACCAATCAGAACACGCCGTCTTGTTTCTACTCGCACGTAATTATTACTTATTTCCCCACGACAGGTGCCCCATACATTACTTCTACACAATGAGCGCTCTGATTGGCTCTGACAGTTGCCAGGAATACACTGAACTTGACACTCACTCACCTGTCAAAACAAATCTGAAGAAAGTTCCTCAACTAATGGGAGATTTCACCACACGTTGTGTAAGTTATGGTGGGAAACAAAGTGACACAGACCCTGCACCGTGCAGCGTACAGCAAACGGAAATCCCACGTGTGAGCACAGTCACCCGTCTCAGACAGGTCGGCATCACTGCCCTTCCCCATTATCTCTTAGCATACCATGCTTGCACTGCAGCTAGGAATTATGGGTAATGACATTTCAAATGAGCACAGTCATGTTTTGCTTCAAATCCATTTGAACATATAATCGTATACTGCCGCGTTACACAGCTTTTCAGCACAGCCTGGGTTTAAAAAAGTGTAGAGCCAGTAACTCTACTCACAGACAGGTGTTTCGACCTTTTGGGTCTCATCAGTGTGAGGCTGGTTATACTGGCTTGGCAATGTGACGCTGAGATAGGTTCAACCACACGTTAAATAAGTTATGGGAGATTTCAATGCACATTTGTAGCCAGTGACCATAGTAAGTTAGTGTAATAGTGGCACTTACGTGTTATGTGGCACAGGGGTATCTACCTGGTATTGCTAAAATACAGGACTGACGCCCCCTACCGTCTCTGTAAATTCTCCCTACTTGCCACTTAGATTGTAAGCTCTTCATGGCAGACTCCTGTTCCTAATGTTACTTTTATGTCTGAAGCGCTTATTCCAATTATGTGTTATATTATTACCTCGCGTTTATTAGTGCTGTGACACGCTATGTACCTGGATGGCACTATATACATACAGATATACATGCATACTGACCAAACTATTCTTTGCCTTCCTCAGGATCCCAGTGTCGGACGCCCAAGTGTCGCTAATCCTATGAATGGGGCACTCTCTCTAAGGACATACGTGAACTAAGGACACTGGCATGTTTAATATGTTAAATTCAGATCACTCACATCAGGACGAGTGTACGTGCTTATAAATTATTTTTTAGATTTAACATGTCCATGGTAAATGGTACATTATTTGTAGGGGTTTTACAATTTCTTTCTTTTTGGTGATAAGACCTAAAAGCCACAGGTGAATTGTTGTTAAGTTTTGCTTCTTTTTTTTTTGCCTAAGTGATAATGAAGCCGTGATTAGTCACAAATATAAACGAGCCAACGAGCTGCCGTGCTGGAGAAAAAGGTCATTCATATTAATTTCTCACAAGATACCAATCAGTAAAACTGTTACAGGCGGATTCTTTGTACGGAAGCCAGATACATTGGTTAAAAAAATAATAATGTACCTACCGTACTACATGGCATTTAATCTTTAACCTACCACGAGCAGCATCCTCAAACATGTGTGATTATCCTTTCTGCTCTCGCCCTAATATGGAAAATGTGCTTAGAAGGGGCAGCCGATATCAATTTAATGCTCTGTTAGAAAGATGAAATCCTCCTTACAGTCAAATTGATGCTTAATTCTACCTCTGATAAGCTACCAAGTTAATTTTTTTTTAAATCAATTTTTATCTTGTAATTATTGCTCTCTCACCTAATAATAATAATTATAATTATAATAACAACATGTTCTTGTATAGCGCTGCTAGTTTTACGTAGCGCTTTACAGAGACATTTTGCAGGCACAGGTCCCTGCCCCGTGGAGCTTACAATCTATGTTTTTGGTGCCTGAGGCACAGGGAGATATCTCTGATGGATACACTTGAAAACGAGAGGTAACACAATGTATCTTTTTCCTAGTAAAATATTTTAGAGATACATTAATGATGGTAGTATAATTAGTTAAAACAAAACAACAGAGGTAAAAAATTGTGGGAGTATTTACCTCCCACCAATCATTGGCCATCCTCATTCCTAATACTTTCCTAATATAATATGGAGTTTCTGGTTAATCCCTATTATTTATGTATTAAAAAAAAGTCAGAAACTCTAAATAAAAGTGTCCCGGTCCTCAGATCCCCTACTAAAGTAGCTCTGGTTTCATCACAAAAGAGATCGAGTAGAGATGGTAAAAGCATTTTGTTACCATGAAAAGACATGAAAAGTTTTTAAAAAGTTGAGCCCGCGATTATTCGTGCAAACTTTTATTTATCTTTGCAAACCCGTGACAGTTCCTTTGCACTTTTTTTTGCATACAAGTCCCCCCAAAAGCGTGGAAATCCGATTTCGAGACTCCATTTCGATGAAAATATTATTTCATTTTGTTCATTTCTGCAAGCGTTTAACAGGTTTGTTTCGTGCGCAAATCAAAAGATTGCGCCAACAAAATATATATTATTTTTTTGCCAAAAAGAGCGCCGAGGTTTTTCGTACTTCGGCCGCTAAGAGGAAAGTTTACGCCAAGAAAGTTTGCGCAGGCAACATTTGGGGTGGGTTTTTCCGAACTCAGATGCAGCCGCGAAGATACGAATGTGAAAATATATGCCGATTTTGCGGCAAATGCAGACTTTAGCGAAAAGTTCAGCCATCTCACTGATTTGTAGCATCAACTTCCCATACTTCAAAGCTCTCACACAAAAAATAACATCAGTCAGTTTCAATAACATTTCCTATGTTGTCCAGAACCCTCAAAACGTCCCTGATTCCTTGGAAACGGACCTCTCAGAATAAATTGCATGAACATATAGTATGACAAATTCCCCACAGAGTTCTTAATCTGCAGTATGAAAGGTATTTATTTGTTACCAAAACATTTATACGTGGCAATTCAATGCCCATAATTCATAAAGGTTTAGTGCAAGAGACTTTTTAAACCATGACATTAAAATGTAAAATCATGGCTTGCATTGTGTTATGCAGAATAAATAATGAGATAAGGGGGGAGGGGGGCAGATTTCATAAAAACATTTAACCCTATTATGGGCTTATTATGGGTTTATTATGGGCTTCCTCATCAAGGTAACTTTTACACTGCCAGAAACCCATCTGGCAGCAAAGAAGTTTTAAAAAAAATAATGTTGAGTATTTCAGAGCATGAAACGTAATCTTTTGGCAGCAAACACAAAATAGCATCCATTTATGTCCCCGGACATGTAAATATTCACAAGTTTACAGCTCCTTGGCTTGGAAGAGAGAGAGAGAGAGAGACGTGTTTTACTACGAAAGATACACCAGGACCGTTTCAAAGTCACACACAAATGTAAGCTGGCCTCACATGCTGTAATTATGTATGGCATGGACACACACGCACACGCCCACATTTGTCTTCGTTTACTGTGTGTGTCAACACGTTTATAGCTGAGAGGAAGATGTTTTCTTTGTAGTCTTTGTTGCAGTATCAATGCGTCTGTTCTCGGAAAGAGAAAAGTCTGCAAATTGTTACCTCATTTGCACGCAATACAGGCATACCCCGGTTTAAGGACACTCACTTTAAGTACACTCGCGAATAAGAACATAGCGCCCAATAGGTAAACAGCAGCTCACGCATGCGCCTGTCAGCACGTCCTGAACAGCAATACCGGCTCCCTACCTGTACCGAAGCTGTGCGCAAGCGGGGAGACTATAGAGCCTGTTACAAATGCGTTATTTACATCAGTTATGCACATATATGACGATTGCAGTACAGTACATGCATCGATAAGTGGAAAAAAGGTAGTGCTTCTCTTTAAAGCTGCAGTTCAGTCAATATCCGGCATGTGTGTTTTTTTAATAAATCAGTTCTGTAGTAAGAAAAAATTCTTTTAGCATTTTCTGTTTTAAAAACAACAACTTTGAAAGACCAATTTTCTTGTATTCTATTTTAACAGCCATTTGCCAAGGCACTGCCCCTTCATGGCCTGTCACAAGCCCTGGCACACCCCTTTGTCAGCCCTGCCCTCCCTCTAGCACATGTCAGTGCAGGAGTGCTCATGAATATTCATGAGCTTCCACTAAGAGACAGAAGCAGAAGAAAAACATATGCCAGCTCTAATTATGTCACCAAATTTTGCGTATCAATACATGGAGAACGAATTGACCTGCAGCTATACAGTTCTTTAGGTAATTAGAGATTGCACACATGAAACTATTGAAGTAAAAAAATAAATAAAAAATAAAAAAGACTGAACTGCAGCTTTAAATACATTTTTCGCTTTACATACATGCTCCGGTCCCATTGTGTACGTTAATGCGGGGTATGCCTGTACAAAATAACCCATTCATTTTTGTACCTGTTGTAGTTTAACCCCGTTTACACAGCCTAGCAGGTCTGATCTAAAAATTACTTTAACTTTCATGCAAAAAAATACGTGCTGTAAAGAATAAGATAAGGTTGGTAACTTTGGCCTAGATGCACCAAGCTCTGTTAGGTAATTACCAGGACGTTTACTGAGGTTAACATCACATAGTAATGCTGTATCCACTAGAGCAGGGGCAGCCAACTACAGTCCTCAAGGGCCACCAACAGGTCAGGGTTAAAGGATATCCCTGCTTCAGCACAGATGGCTCAATCAGTGGCCCTTGAAGACTGGAGTTAGCCACCCCTGCACTAGAGACAATAATGTACTATTAAGCCATCTTTCCCTCAGTAAAGAGCATAGTATTACCTAGAACAGACGTGACTGATAATGAGACGCAAATGTTATGCAAGTTGGCATCATCAGATCATCCCTTATTCACTAAAATCTGTTACGGTTAACACAGGAAGTGAACTCTACATTATTTAAATCAGCCACAACATTTGGCGTTACTCGCGTCCAGACCCTGAGACAGGGCTTGTGCAGTGTCTGAATGAGTGTGACGCCACAGTTAGTCACGAGTTAAATAACACAGCGTTATTTCCCTCTCCTCTCTCCACATCTGCACAAGCCCTATTTCAGGGTCTGGATAGGAGTAACATCACGTCCCTGGAAGGAAACGCAACGTTATCCTACAATAACGCCATGTTAACCCTAGTCTAATAGGATGTAGTACGGCCGTTGTTGCATATTGTTAGGATACGGCGTCAACTCGCAGAAACTTTACAATCGATTTTGCGGAATTTCCCGAGCTTTCCATTCAAAATCCGTTCTGCGGTGTCAAATCCGATGACGGATTGTTCCAGTTTCAATCCATGATTTGAACAATCCAATCCACGGGTTCAGCACGCAGACTGGGTTCTTAAAATCCACAAGAAGATTGCGGAACTCACAGATTGCATTGTCGGTGATAAAAAAAAAAATCCTGAAAAGACGAATCGCCCTTTTTGAGACGGATTCACGGTAATCCGCAGACCAAAGGAACCGGCCGATCCAAATCCGCAAAAAAGGCTTTCCTATCTCTAGTTATGAGCCTTGGTTTAAAGGAGATTATTGTAGGAGTTTAAGCTTCAAGTCGCGCCAAATTGATTAAGGTACAGTAGGGCCCCGCTTCCCGGCGATCCGCCAATACGGCGGTATCGAGAAGGGGGACGCCATGTCTGCGCATGCACAAAACGGGGGCTACCGAGGTCGCGCGTGCGCAGAAGGGGGGACTGCAGGTATGCGCATGCACAGATCTGCAGGAGACGCCGAAAATCGGCGGTTCCGCTTTCCGGCGGGGCCATAGAACGGAACTTACCGTATTACTGTGGCCCTACTATACTTTACGGAAGCCACTGCCAATCAGTACCAGACAAACATGCTACTCTCACCATCACAATGAGACCAAAGCCAGTATAACCATCCTTGCACTTATGAGACTCTAATGGGTGAAATGGCTGTCTGTGAGTAGGGTTATTGGCTCTGCACTTCTTTAACTCAGGCTGTGCTTAAAAGCTGTGTAATACAGCGGGCATAATCGTATAATACCATGTATGTTTTGTCATTTGGATGTAGCACTGGGCACCTCCTGTCGTTTGTTATTATCTTATAGGGGTCCATGTTAAAATGGATTTGAAGTAAAAGATGACACTGTGTGCTCATTTGCATGTCATTACCAAGAATCCCTGGCTGCAGTGGAAGCACGGTATGCTGAGATAATGGGGAAGGGCAGGGTTGCAGACCTGACTAAGACATGTGACTGTGCTCACAAGTGGGATTTGTATTTACAGCAAATAAACAATTTCTATTCAACCGGGTTATAAAACAGAACACAGACAATAGATAAAAAAGGTTAAAAAATATCACTTATTGTTTAGCTAGAAATTAAATGAAAAGATGCAGATTATTGCAGGAAAATAATGACGCTCATCTGGGTTTGAGAGGCACTTACCAAAGGAATGTGATAAGTACTAGGAGGCTGGAATTAGAGGAGGCCTGGTTATATTACACAGAGAATATGTGCCAGCTCGTTAATAGCATCGATTGGACTATCTGCAGCTTACAGTTTACCTTCCGTAGGTCGGACTATATTACACAGGCGCGTGATGCTACATTTGAATGCAGAAAAGCACAATTCCGATAAACAAAGGCAGTGTCACTGTTTATATGTGCAGTCACACCTAGCAGCACAGATAACTAGTGGCAGTTAATTGGGTTTTGATTTCCTTTATAAAAAGGAAAAATCTGTATAAATATTTGAAAATCTGACACAAAGTATTTTATTTTGTGTTTCCGGAAGGACTCTGCATGGCATTAAGAAGGGGTGAGGCGATTGTAAATCTTGTTTAATTTATCACTGGGGGGGGGGGGGAGTAATCAGATGTATGAACCCCTACAGTGAGTGTGTCCATATGAGAGACCTAGGATCTGAGCATCCCATCTTTGCCTCACACTGCAGGAAGGCCTGGGGTTTATAGAAAGATATGTAGACTTCTCACAGAGCTGCTTCCATTCAAATGACTGGGGAGACCCAAAGGATTTTCTAGCTGTTCTAAAGATACAGATTAAACAGTCTAATGGAGATTAAATGAGACAGAATTCCCCATCATCAACAAGCGGTGACCTTTATGGTTACACCCAATACCAAGGTGCTGTTTGGTGCATGAACACTTCTATTAATAGTAACAAGTCACGGTCTCACCTCAGAGATCACTCGCCAGAAACATCCATTACTGCGATTCTGTCTGTCATAGTGAATGAATCCTGCCTTCCAAGAAGGGACATTCAGTACAATGTACATTGTGCTACGGGAGGAAGCGTTACTCCTCTATGTGTGTATTATACGCAACATCTTCCATAGACATTTCATTTTTTATGTGTGCATATTTTAATATAGGACACAGCGTGTCCCAGTTTGTATTCTTCAGAAAGGAAAAGTTTTACACAAATAGCTCTATCTATCCATCTATGTCTCTCTCGCCCTCCCCCCTATATCTCCCCTCTATGTATGTATGTATGTATGTATGTATGTATGTATGTATGTATGTATGTATGTATGTATGTATGTATCTGTCTCCCCCTCCCCTTCTCCTCTCTCTCTCTCTCTCTTCCCTTGTGATGGTGAGGGGGTGCCCAGGCCATTAATAAAGGTATTTGGCCCGGCTGGGTCCCCCTGAGCCATATTGGGGAATTGTGATTGTCAGCTCTTCAACCGAATCATGGCATGTAACTGCATGTGTAATAAAGGGGTATGTGTATTTTTACTGTTCCAGGAGTGCCAACCAGCGGAGATGTGCGGGCGTGAGTTTCAGGGGTGATTTTACGGTAAAATGTTGTCAAGGTGTGTTTGGGTAGAAGGGGGACAGTGTTGCGGGTTACCCCGAAACATGTACTCAGGAATCCCCCCAGATTCCTGAGCACATGAGGAACACAGACCACCGGATAAAATCCTCCCTAGAAAGCAGTTTGCAGCTCACCGCCAAATCTCCCTGCTTCAGCACAGACGAGGACAGTAAGAACGGGCAGGGAACTGAATTACATTACAGGTCCCGGTAGATGCCCAAACCCCAGAACCCAGTGTGGGGTTCAGTACATCTCTCACCAAGTATAAGGTGAAGAGAGTTAAAGGTGTTTTAAGTTAAAGTGTAGAGTGTCAGTTCTGCGACCCAGTGATGGCTGTAATGCTGTAATTGTAATAAAAGCCGCCTGTGTGTCTCCCACCAGGGATAAGGTGGCGAGAATCATATCATGTTTTAAATGTATGGGATATTGGAACGGTGTTTCCCTGTAAACCGCGCAAAGGGAAAAAGGGTTTTAAAAAGCAGCAGCTTACAGCACAGCGCATAGGGTCTAGCTAACTTCGGCTAGGAAGGTCCCAGAGCGCTGAGTTTTGCTGTGAGTGCTGCTGGAGTAAAATCATTAAAAAGGTTATGCCACAATTTTTATAACGGTATATAAAAAGATGTATAAAAGTCCTCAAGGGTTATGTTTGTGCTAAAGTAATGTTCAGAGGAAGTCATTCAGTGTGGATGAAGGCACATTTGCATGGGAGCCAGCGTGGCTACTCCAACCCTAAGCTTTAAAGGACCAGTTTCAAAGGCCGTCCAGGATATGAAGGTGTTAACCAAGTGCGCCAAGGGTATGGCAGTGTTAGACCCTGTGTTAGCAAGAAGGGGTGAATGAAGAGACTTCAATAAGCCATTCTGCCAAAAGGCTGCTCTGTCCAGACTTTCCGGCGCTGAGCCACCAGGAGGTCTAGCATGACAAATGGGTAAAGATGGCGTTTGTCGCACATGCCCAGTTCCTATGCTGAAGATCCCAGTGCCAGTCTACACAGGGCTGGCAAACTCCAGGATAGGTGGGATAATTTATTCCCACGCAGAGATTGGCTGGCCAGGTTAGGTATAGGGAGTTTTAACCCTATAATAACCCGTGCAGCCCATCAGGAAAGAGTTCCATCCTGTAACAAAACTTAACATCGTAACTAGTAAGTGTATTTTTCGTAGTAATTGTAAATCAAGCTGTGTATGTTCATTCTGTAAATAAATCACAATTTATTTTATCTCTTGCTTTGCTTAATCAAAGGATCCGGGTAATTTTGGTGTTAAAAGTTCTTGTCTCCCGTGAGCTCCCGCTCTCTCATCTATCTGTGTAGATCAGTGATTTCCAACCTTTTTTGTTTGGGGGAACCCTTGAAGTATTTAAAAAAATCTCGGGGAACCCCTATCTGGCTGACACATAATAGGTTCGACAGGGGATCGTCACAAAATTTCATACCTCACGAGCCACCTCTATTTCCCACAATCTACCCATGTATTTCTCTCCCATCCGTCTCACTAACTCTCCCCCCTCCCGCCTTGCATGTATTTATCCCTTGCGTCTCACTCTAACTCCCTCTTTTCCTCACTCGCTCCCGCCCCCTCCCTTCTCTCACTCGCCCCTACCTTCCGTCAATTACCCCACTCTTACTCAATCCACCGTACAAAATAATTACCAAAAAAAAACACCCCCAGGGGGGGGTGTCTGTGGTCTTTAGGAGGAACCCCTGAGACTGCTTCAAGGAGCCCCAGGGAATCACTGGTGTAGGTATAGAGCAATAAAAGTATGAGAGGATTTTTGTCAGAACAAAAGTGAACATACAGTTTAGCCATAAATAGTCACACAACAAAAATGGTAAACAAAGTATCAAATCCTACTGCAATTATGAAATTGAATTAAGCATTCCAAAATAAATAAGAATTTAATCAGTATTCATTTGGATTAGAGTACAGATGAGACAAACTTTCCATTACAGCCAAACCATGATAAATATTACCAATTATATACTGTGTTTCTCATTGCTATTACCCTCCAGTGGGTATACCAAGCATGGTCTCCTATGTAATCTCAGCATGAGCCAATTGTGAGTTAAGTAGAAATGTTCAAGCTAAATTAGAACTAATTGGTAAAGTAGTCAGAATTGGCCACTGGAGCCCTGTTTGGTTGCACTGGAACTGGAACAGTATACAGAGGCGCCTCAATGCACATCCAATATGGGAAATTATTTCATTCATTAATATATTTTCTTCTCATTAGAATGGGTAATTTAGTACCTACACTACCAATGTCATACTCTGAATTTCCGCCGCCGCACAGAGTGAAGAGGAAGCAAAACAATTATATAGTCAATAGCATGGTATACATAGTCAATAGCATGGAATACGTGATGTGTGTGCGGTGCCCAAGGGGTTAAGATTTAGAATACTATAACGCAGGGGAGCTCAACTCCAGTCCTCAAGCCACCCCAACAGGTCAGGTTTTCAGGATATTCCAGCTTCAGCACAGGTCGGCTCCTGCACGTGCGCCTGGTGGTGCGTGCATGGGTGCAAGCCGCGATCTCCGGTCTGTGCTGCAGGAGGAAAGAAATGCTTGCGACAGAGGGGGGGGGGGGGGGGCGTGGCTGGGGGCTCGGCCATGATGTCACGCGACTGGTTTGCCCTCATTGGCTGAACCGCCGCCGTGACGTGCTCAATACTCGTCCGCCTCGCCTAAAGACAAAAATCTTGTCTTTTGGCCAAGGCGGTCACGCATCGCGGCTTGTGCGTACACGCACACGCGCCGACTGGGGCCTGCCCCATAGAGGGCTGTGCCTTGTGTGCAGCACGCACGTCGTAGCGCCCGCCGCAGCGGCCACTGGGGACTTACCCTAAGCCTCAGATTGAGCCACCTGTGCTGATGCTGGGATATCTTGAAAACCTGACCTGTTGTTTTCTGCTCTAGAGAGAAGCCTGGGTTGCAATCTATGCTCCTGGAATGGCTCAGTTCACAAATAAAAACAGAAATCTGAATTGTTTTTGCATGTTGCTGCTTTGTGTAGGTCCCATCTTGCTTTCTTTATTTTATTTTTATTAGTGCGTATTGGTAAAGGAGATTACCCTGTGTCTAAATATATCAAAAACAGAGACCCGTTTCTAGAATATTTTAAAAAGCGTTGTATTCCTAATAACATGTGAGCCCCCCTCCCCCCCATCCCCGTCTGTGAGCACAGGGCCTTCCCCGACTGTGAGCTCTGTCTCTTTATACTGGAAGCGCTGCATAGCCACGACTTTCTTCCAATTATGTTTATATTTGATTAATTTATCTATGTTTTGTATCATATTCCTGTGTTGTTTGTTTTATACTAGTTCTGGTATCTTCTCCATGCTTGGTAGGTGCTGCAAAAATAAACATTTCTATAAAAAACGACTTATTCCATACTGCATCCCAAATAAAATAAAAAACATCTATTTTTTTTAAAATGAGAAATATCCCCCTTGAGAGCAGGTCGCAGATTGTCCGGGATGTTAAATGTTAGCACGTACATTGCCACAGATATATAAACATTTTATTCTCCACTTTTACAACAACAATCCTTCTCCAAAAAGGACAAAATGATAATTCTATGCTTTCTCCTAAGCAGACACCTTATATCTCGATCGCACTCACATCACAAAATGTTAGAAGTGCCTGAAACGCGAGATTGAACAGACAGGACAGTAAGGTTACCCTGTAACTATCTTATTGCTAACAAGTATTTAACCCAATTCACTACCATTTCCTATATTTTTGCTGCCAAATGCGTATAACAAGTGTTCTAAAAAGTCCCCAAAACCAAAGATAGGGGGGGGAGGGCTAAGTATATTTTGAGACTCATGCTTTTCAATCTCCTTCTCCAAAACCTTTCTGGAGCTATTATTATTCATTATTATTATATTATTATTTTTTCTCTTGATCTTGCATTTCAACAAGCAGACATTTATGTTTTCCACAGACAGTCTCTCCTTCCAATCGGCAGCACTGCCAAGGTCTGCTGGCACTTTAAAAAATAAAATGTGTGTCTAAGGTGACTCCCGCTTTTTGTACCCTCCAAAATAACATTTCTGATGTCCTTTGGTTAGTAGATGCGCATTACATGACTTCTAAGATTCCTATGATTTCCTTAACGGATCTATTTAATAAATTGTACCTTTAAGCATCTCTAGGATAATAAATCCTACGGTCGGGGCACGGGGCGTTACCAGGCGCAGGGCGTTACCAGGCACAGGGCGTTACGAGGCACAATCTTTGTAGCTTCGAGTTGCTTTGCATTGCAATGCGATCCTGCCCCGTCTGGCGGCCCAGGGGTTAATGCTGTCCTGTAAGGGGGGGGGGGGGGTACGGTCCTGTCAGGCTGGCCATGCTGTGGGTGGGGTTCTGTTAGTTAGGGCTGCACACCCTCACAGGGGTGCGGCTGCCTGCGGACACAGCACTTTCACATCTGTCATTAGGATCAAGCTGTGGCTGTCAATCTTTCATCCTTCTCAGGATCCCCCCTAGTGTTACCAGTCAGCCTGGTGTACTGAGCACACGCCTCACAGCTATAAACTACACATTTATTGGGGTTTATTTAAAGATCGCCGTGCCAAGGCCATGAAAAGCAGCTGCAAAATGGGGCCCAGCAGCGAAGCACGCCCGATATACGATTGTTCCGCAGTTGGGTCCTTGTTCAATATCTTGTAAAACTGCTTCCTTGGGCAAGAGCAAGGGTGCCCAACTCCAGTCCTCATGCCCTCCACCAGGTCAGGTTTTCAGGATATCCCTGCTTCAGCACAGGTGGCTCAATCAGTCACCTGTGCTGAAGCAGAGATATCCGGAAAAGCTAACCTGTTAGGGGGGGCTTCAGGACTGGAGTTGAGCGCCCCATGGCTAGACAAGCTTTCAGCCTTATTCATTTGAATGGATCGGACCACATGAAATATCTGTGAATACAATGTATAACCTCTGTTCATTTAACGTAACCATATTGTCATCATAACTCTGTGCCCAGGACAGACGTGGAAACGAGAGGTAACTCTCGGTGTATTACTTCCTGGTAAAACATCGTATAAATAATAAACTTCTCTAGCGCTGGGAATTGAAAAGAGACCATAAGATCAGAGATGCTTTACGCCAAAGAGGACATTTGTGATTAACCTAATTTAAAAAGGAATCTTAACATTATTCACAATTTACATGTATTTCCATTTCTCCTTAGATACCCTGTATTCATCGGACAACAAGGTCATTGTTTCCATGACAAAAAGCAGCTGCTATTTTCACCCACTCTTTACAGATCTAAAAAGTCATGGACATAACTCTGCATTTGACACAGAATAAAAAATAAAAAAAAAAACATGATTGGAAAATTCTCTGTACACTGCATAAAAAGCTTTAACACAACAGAATAAACGCACTCCAGCACTTTCTTCCGATTACTTTTAGATTTGATGAATGTATCCCTGTTTTGTATCATAGTCCCCTGGGTGTTATACTAGTTCTGGTATCTGTTCCGTGCTTGCTAGGTGCTGCATAAAGAAACATTTTATATACAAATTATTTATTCCATAGGAACTGCATCCCAACTTTAAATAAAAAAACATCTATTTTTTTTGATAAAAAATATCACCCTAATTTGGATTTTGTATCTAGGGTTGCTTGGTGTTCAGTATTGCGCTGGACTTTCCTGTATTTGGACACTCTGTCCAGTAAAATATGAGAGGTAATACTGGACATGTATGTGTCTGGTATTATCTCTCTGGACATAATGGCCGTAGGATTTCCCAGAGCAGGGAGAGAGCGGGGCTATTGCTAGGGGAATGTGCAGCTTCCTACAACCCGATAGGATGCATTACCCTGCAGTAGCCAATCAGGAAGAGGTGTCAGGAGCCTGGGCGTTGGGCCAAAGAAAGGAGGAAACAGCATGGAGCGGTGAGGTGTGTGTGTGTGTAGGGCATCGTACCTTTCACCATTATGTCCAGTATTTTTGGAGAAGCCACCTGGCAATCCTACGTACTTGTAACAGAAAATGGATCATCACTGACAGTGACACACACACACACACACACAATGGTGCACTGTTGGTACCCACAATGTCCTTTCAATTCCTGTCTCCACGGCCTCGCGTCACGCAACCAGCGCTCGGCATAAACAGACATTGAAATTTAGGCACCCGGGAATTTTCCATTCTTGGAAGGTTACCATGGTAACGTGAGGTGCCAGAAATTAAAACAAATTGTGACTTTTAATACTATTGCTCTGGGGGCAATATACTAACACTATATGAGTTAAAGTTAAAGAGGTAAAGTCATCTAGGCTTCTTTAGAAGGTTTTCAAGTAGCAGGACCAAGATCATAACCCCAAGCAGCAGGAGCAGGCATTGCGCGGTGTGGGATTCAGCAGCTGCAGACGTCCAGGTGACACCGCTAAGAAGCAGCACTGACACAGAATTACCAAATACTGCCACTTTTTAAAAAAGTGCCGTTCCCTCCAACATGAAGTACAGGCAGTCCTCGGTTATCCGACACAATGCGTTACTCAAAATGGCGTTGGATAGCGAAACGTCTTAAAGCGAAACACGTTTTCCCAAAGGAACACTGTTTAAATGAAAGGTTCCGTTCCTGAAGGCATTTTTAACACTAAAATACACCAAATATTTTACGCAGGCAATAAGATATGCAGCACACATATAAATTATATAGTGTCTATACTGTATTATATATATATATATATATATATATATATATATAACATAATAATATATTATATAGTATAATATCATATTGTATAATATATATATATATATATTATATACACATAAACAACTTTACAAAGCATCGCAAGAGCGTTGGATAAGCTGTTCTGGCGTTGTAAAAATGAACATAGGTATGCATTGCATAGCGTTGGATAAGCCATTCGTTCTAAAACGAAGCGTTGTAAAACGAGGACTGCCTGTACTGTATTTGGAAAATGATCTCAGTGTGAAACCCTATAAAGCAGATAACAACCTCTGTGTTAGTTTTCGCCTGTTTTTAATTGTATGTACTTGTTATTTATAAAGGGCCAAAGCCTGTAGCTGTGTCCACACTGCACCTCCGGCTGTGTATTCACTATCTCCAACTCTGAATACAACCAGGGATTGTTACAGAAAATATTGTATCTTCTCAAGAGAATGTTATCGGACAGCTAATAATGTCACGGAGGAGGGATTCCCTGAGGTCGTTGTGCGTTAACTCAGCCGTTTTACGGTAACTGTCATTGAAGTTAATGGCAGTGGTGAGATTGGGTGTGGTACCCCGTGAAGGGCCTTATAAACCGTATTCATTTAGGCGTTTGGCTCATTTTTTCGGAAATGTTTTCGGAAATGTCCAATTAAACAAATCAGTAAGCAGGGAAAAAACTAGAGAGGCGACAGATACTGTACAGTATTATGAAAAAAAAATAAAAATATATATATATATATATATATATATATAAAAATAAACATACCGACTCCTCCCAAGTGTAATGCATTTTAACCTGGTTAAAAAAAATTAAAAAAGCATTAAGGAAAAATACAATCCAATTACCTTCAACTATTTTCTCTTTGATAAATGTGCGCCTTTTCAAACCTAGTTTTTGTACCAGAGCTATGATTGCATTGTGAGATTCGGATACAGACTTTAAAGCTGCAGTTCAGTCTTTTTTTTTTTTTGTTTTTTAGATTATTTTTTGACTTCAATAGTTTTATGTGTGCAATCTCTAATTACCTAAAGAACTGTATAGCTGCCAGTCAATTCGTTCTACATGTATTGATAGGCCGAAATTTGGTGACATATTAAAAGCTGGGATTTGTTTATATTCTGCTTGTCAGTCAGTGGAAGCTCATGAATATTCATGAGCAATCCTGCACTGACATGTGCTAAAGGGAGGGCAGGGCTGACAAAGGGGTGTGCTAGGGCTTGTGACAGGACATGAAGGGGCAGTGCCTTTGCAAATGGCTGTTAAAATAGAATACAAGAAAATTGGTCTTTCAAAGTTGTTGTTTTTAAAACAGAAAATGATAAAAGTATTTTTTCTTACTACAGAACTGATTTATTAAAAAAAACACACGTAGGATATTGACTGAACTGCAGCTTTAAGGGGTCTCCTGGCTGCACAACTGGGGGGCGCTGATGGCAGCAGATTTATCAGGGGGGGGGAATACTTTCAGTGGGATTTTCTTTGCTAAACCAGGAGCTGTTTTCTGCTCCAATTTTGCAGCTGGGAGACCAATAAGTGACAACCTTGGTACATCCAAGGACAGCACCTTAACCATCACACCACATCTCTTCATCATGCTCTACAAATCTCAGGCAGGGAAGGTAGCGTGAGAGAATGGAGTCCCAGCACTTGAACCGGACAAAGAATAACAATGGATGTTTGAGTAAAGCGTAATTTCTTTCATGCAGAAAACAGCACCAGCATCGAGTTAGGACATTACATCATTTATTTGGGGATGTATCCAAGGAATAAAAATAACTCAGACCGGCAAAAACCTGCAGCTGAGAGGGTGCTCAGAAAAGAATCAGTAGCATCATGTACCAGTTATTGCCATGAAACGCTGATGAGAAGACACAGTGAAAACGCCCTGTCCTTCCTTACTTACAGCGAGGATATTTCCATGTGGTTGATTTAGATCAGAGACTTACAGCCTGTTTTTTTCACAAGGTTTCCATGTTTCGTCTGCTGAGGAAGCTAAAATGTTTTTCAATAGTTAATGTAGTTAAAGTTCCTATGAAAAAATAAAATTGGAAACGTATTATTAAATCCTACCTTTACAATAGAATCAATATTATATTATAATCTAATGACCATGCCTGGAAATTGTATTTTTAGTTTATTATTGCAAAGATACATTTTCATCAACAACAAAAAAATCTAGACTCAAATCATAATTTGTTTTTATACGGAGAACAGGAAACACAGGATCAGAACAACATATTGCAACATATTGCAACATGAAGAAACATCTGTCTTCAGCCAGAAAGAAACTGCATGGAAAGTCGAAAAACAATTAGCTTCAGTAATTAGCATCTCCGCTGCATTAGCGATACTGAAGAACGGTCCCATGGGGTCAGATAATTAAGTGACAAGAGACTATGTTTCTATTTATTATGACATACCCAAATGGGAAGTAGATATTATTAGACCTGACTGTTCAAAGTATAAATAATAAATCAGGGAATGAGATAAAACATTTTTTTTTAAATTACTTCTGTTTAATAACTATTGGAATTTGGATCCAGTGTTCCTTTTGAACACTGACATTATGAAGACATTTAATTCCTTGGGTTTCTGAGGAAAAATTTCACCCAGTGACATTTCTTTTTTGAAGTGGAGGATTCTGTTAGTTTTCCTGAAAGTTTGGAATGTTTCTCTCTTCTCTGCGAATTAAAGGCATGTAATTCCAAATCTGCAACCATCAGATAAAGGCTTTCATGCCATTTTTGATGGCAGTAAGTTCAACAAATGTATAGCTACTAAACAAAATCTGGTGAGGCAACAGCCCTTTAATAGTGGTCTGTGTGGCTACTTCCCAGAGCTGGAGAAGATATTAGTCCCACTTGTTTGAATAATGATGAGGCGCCATAGACAAATCCAACTTATTTTTGTATTTACGCTCGTCAACAATATCGTCTACCAAGTTGTCAGTGAAGTCTCCTGCTCATACATGGTCATATTTTGCTCTGTTTGGGTGATGTAACTTTTTCCAAAAACAGAAAGCAAAAATTCCCCAAGTCCAATTTCATAACGTGCTTTAGGGGGAAAAAAATAGTTTGTGAAATCTAAAACCTGTGAGTGACTTAAATATTTTCCCTTTTTTTTTAATGCCTCAGGACCGCATGAGCTCGGAGCAGTTGCTGCGAAATTTGTCTGTGTGACTGATTTACAATTAGTGTTACTTCTCTCTCAAAGTTTGTGTTTCGCTGAGTAAGACCCGTCTGTCCCTCGTCCTTGTGACCGAAAAGTCACTGAAACACAGGAGTAGACTTACACATTTTTGGCAAGAGGCTGCCGGTGTGTCTCTTACTGGCACTCACTTCTACAGACCGTCCAAACTGCAAACTGAATGGATGCCAGCTGCCTCCATTAACCCGCTGGGGTGTTAATTGCAATAAAAAGACATGGGGCATCTTCTCTTTCTCTATTGACCCCTGCAGTAGTGCAACAAGGGGCGTATAATATTTTAACAGTGAAGGTGTGAGATATACAGGTACATCTAATTTCAGGTATAGCCTAGCAAAGCATTTAGACATAAACAATGTGCGCAAAGTCAAACAGAAAGCAAGTATCCGAGGGTAGAATTGGACCCAATAGTTGGGGTACTCAACACAAACAGCTTATTCATTACACCACTGATACTCTTGTCTAAGAGATTGGCTCATATGTTCAAACAGCAGGGTAATAACTTTGCAGCTTTGCAGAAAGCAGACACCAGATTCTGGTATTCACGGGAAAAAGGTCCATCAACATGCAGGGTATGACCTCCAATAATCCCAAGGTCCTACCCATCTTCGTCCTGCCCACCAAGAAGGTGCTTAATGAGTGATGCTTTGTACGTGGTCAAAATTGGACCTTGGAGGTAAAGGTTCCGTCCAACATAGGACCTAACTGAACTAATGGCAATGGTATGTAAACGATGTATAATAATTTGTGGAGTAACTTGATGACTGGTGCCTTTCTTAATCAGTAGATAGATTGATAGATCATTATTTCCCAAAGAGACATGTTGGCCATTTTTTCTTCCATCCCAACAAGATATTTGGAGTCGTACATCATATAAAAACATAAAGCAATGCACTGCTAGGCAATGTGGCAGGAAAGGGTTACACCGTTATGTGCTGAAGATGCCAATGATTTTCAGCTATGTAAAGTTTCATTCCAGTTGGGACCAGTGAACTTGCTTTGTATTTTGCGCAGGAAGGACCCTGCCCGGATGAGCAGAATGTGACCATGCCAAGTGGAGGTGCCATCTACACTCCACATCTCATGAACCTCATGTGTTTCACGCTCCCAGAGTGACAATTATTCAGGGAAATGATGCTTGCAAGACAAAATAATGCAGAATAACCACATCCCAGCAGACTGAAGATAGGAACGCTGGCGATTTGTGTGAAAATGCCTACTCATGGCAGAAATGTAGCTAACATTTCTAAAGCAGGGCAGTAACTGTGACAGACATACATGTAACTTTTTGTAGGGATGCACAGGATAAAGAATGCTTGGTAAATATCTGGCAATGATGGGGGTTTAATGACATTTTTGTAATGCTTGTATATTGCAGGACTGTTATATTTATTTCAAACGTGCCGTAGGGCAGGGGTGCGCAAACGTTTTTTTGCTGCACCCCCCTGCCTGCTCTCCTCCATTGTTGTGCCCCTCCTTACCTTGCATGGCGTCAAACGCCGCTGCCGGGTCGTGTAACCCGCAGCGTCATTTGACGTCACGTTACCATGGCAACCGTGGCATCACATGACCCCGTGGTCACGCGTCTGAAACCGGCTGAATTTCAGTAAGTAGAGGCTGCAGAGGCCTCGCGCGGTCCCCCGGCATTTAATTTATCTCTTAGCATACAAAGCTTCCACTGCAGACGGGGATGCTGGGTAATGACAAGTAAATGAGCACTCGCAGTGTGTCACTTTTAGTTTCATATCCATTTTAACATGGATCCCTATAAACTTCTGCCTGCCGTATTAGGCTGCGCTTATAGTGCCTGCGACGCGACGTCAGGCTCCGGTCGCTGGAAAAATCGACTTGACTTCCAGCCATCGCGTCTACTATAAGCGCATGCGACGGCGGCAAAACATTTGTTTTGCCGCGACGTCGCTGGCACAATAAGCACGGCCTTAGGCTACGCTTATAGTGCCGGCGACGATGACTTCCAGCGATTGCAACCAAGCCGTCGCGCCACGCTTACTATAAGCGTACGCGTCGGCGGCAATACATTTGTTTTGACGCGACGTCGCGTCGTTGTCGCCGGCACTATGAGCGCAGCCTAAAACAGCTTTTACTCCACAGCCTCGGTTAAAGAAGTGCATACTGTACTTTTTTAATGTCTGGAGATATATATCACATACATTTTATTTTTTAATTTATTATCCTCAAACATATATCTGACAGTATGTAAGTATTATGTTACGCAGTGCATTTAATTCCCCCATATTGTTTGACTTTTGTGGTTTATTTTGTAATTCCTCTATTTTTCAATTAGGCAGCTCAAAAAATACTAGCGAAAATATTGAGATAATTTTAAGGTTTGGTTGGCAAAATTGGTCTATCACCAGCTTTATTCAAATAAAAGAATAAAATACTTACAAATCTCATGTGCGGAATAGACCCCATTTCCGAGGTCTCTTAACCATTTCGGTGCTGGAGACACTTCAGCACTGATTGGGTTAAATCTCCATGTGCACGGCTTGACCTCTCTAATCATTGTCTGATTGTATTATTGGGCTAGGACTCCAGTGGGGCGGGAGGAAGTTTCTTCTTTATAATGAGCCTTGACCATGGAAATAAGGCAAAACAGCTTTAAAGCACGATCTCTACAGTCGTAAAAATGGCTTTCCTTGCAGTGTCAGCGCCTGCTCAGCCCCGAGCTGCATTTTCTAGAAGCCCCGTTTTCCTACTGAACATTCCTTAGTCTCCTGCAGCTGAGTATTAAATAGGCAGGGAAATGGCAGCAATTTCAGGCTCATAAAAAAGACAATATTCCAGTGAAAAGCAGATTTTTATGAAAGGAAAACGCGGAATACATTTTGACGCTCTCTGCAGCACCCGTTAACTGTCACAAACTGCCTGCGAGTTTCCCGGATTCGGGGTCAGTCTCACTCATTTTTAGCGTCAGCGTCTCAGAAATGCGTATCCCCAAATCTCAGTGATGTTAGCTATTTAAGATGGACACACCCGCTCTCCGTGGGTTCCAGTAATATGTTCGTACGTGTTTATTCTGCAAAACTAGATGAGCTTTTTTAGTTACAGACTAAACTCCGTAACAGAATAAGGAAATACGGGGGTCAGTTATCGACACTCACAGTGCGAATGAATAGCGTACGACAATTCACACCACTTCTGTTCCTGTATAGATAGAAATTATTATCCGAGCGCGCCGTCACAAATCTTCCCCCGGTAACATGGGTCATGAGAAAGTTCAGCAAGCCCAATAAATATTCATAGGGTCCCAGTCACCAGGATCTCCCAAAAAATTATTTATTCTTAAAAGTATTAAACGCAGACATGGACAGAGAAACACGACGGCCAGAGAAACAGGACTGGCAGAGACAGCCTGTCACACATGAGTGGGAGTAAAGCCGTGCTGAAGTTTAGCACCGCTTGTGGATCTGGACCCCCGAGTTTCATCACCCCAGGCTTGTGGAATCACCCCAGGCTTGTGGAATCACCCCAGGCTTGTGGAATCACCCCAGGCTTGTGGAATCACCCCAGGCTTGTGGAATCTTTTGAAAACAAACAAACCCGATTTCAGAGGGGGCGTGAAGGGCAGCAGCACGGAGGCCCCACACATACAGGGAAACTCCGGGGGTTACATTATCAGAGACATGCTATGATATATTGTCAACACAAACAAGTGATGGGCCCAGCAACGCGTTGTAACATGGGAAACATTACTGTTAAGTTTACAGCTACTTTAATGTGGGGAACATACTTAATACATTATACACGGATGTGTGTTTGCTAAAAAAATGCACAAATTGTGAAACAACGCTCAATTACTGATGTTTTTTTACCTATTTAGTCAAATCCATTTATCTCCCCAACGAATAAAAATGTAATTGTACCGTTTCAAGAACGATTTGATATGGGTTATTACAGGGGTGCACAAAGTTACCTACATGCGCCCCCCCCCCCTCCATGCACGGCTCCGGCGTCATGTGATGTCACATTACCATGGCAACGTGACGTCACATGACCCCGCAGCGTCATTTGACACCGGGTTGCCATGGAGACGGGTCGCTGGAAGGGAAGAAAAAGTTACAGAGGTCTCGCGCGATCCCCTGCATTTATTTGAAATGCTTTCGGGGAAGCGCAGGGCCTCTGTAACAGCTGCGCGCCCCCTTCACGCACCCCTGTGTTACTATACACAGATTCGTCGATTCCCTTTTGGCTCATTTATTTTAAATTTTTCAGGCTTTCAAACGATTGAGATTTTGCAAACGATTGAGACTGTACACAGTGCGGTGACAGGCGGAAGGAAGCAGAGTGTCAGAAAGAGACATCTTTATCAGCTGCTCGGACAGCGAACCTTTAAACAGAGATTTTTGCACTAATAAATCTTGGGAAAATGTATACCCTATGTTTGAAACTTGAGCAGCAGAAGACTTTGGTTACCAGACAGATATCTTCTACAAGAATTAGAAATCCAACCATTTATATTGCTAAACTGTCTCTTACCAAGTACTGTACATAACGTTTTTGTTTAAAAGGGCAGATCCATATGGCATTTTTTAATTTATGTTATTTTAACAGAATAAAAGTAATACAATGTTACAAATAAAGAATGGAAACGAATGTTTGATGTCTCATGTTTAGATCATTTTCAATATTCAACAAATCCCAGAGCATTCTCAATCAACCCCTGAACCACCTTCAATCACCCCCTGGGGGGGGGGGGGGGGGGAGTTAAAGCTGCAGTTCAGGCAATATCCTGCATGTGTGTTTTTTTTAATAAATCAGTTCTGTAGTAAGAAAAAATACTTTTAGCATTTTCTGTTTGAAAAAAAACAACTTTGAAAGACCAATTTTGTTGTATTCTATTTTAACAAGCATGCTTGTTCCCATAGCAACGATTTACATTCCCCATATTTAAAGATGTCGCCAAACTTTGCTGATCAATAGACGGAGAACGAATTGACCGGCAGCTATGCAGTTCTTTAGGTAATTAGAGATTGCCCACATGAAACTATTGAAATAAAAAAATAAATTAAAAAAAAAAAGACTGAACAGCTTTAAGACCTCCTGCTCTAGAGGGTAGCCAAAACATTGGTCCAATAAAATAATTTTGGATTAGATTCCCCAGGCATGCCTAAAGGGGTTCCCTGTAATAATTTTCAGGTCATTTTAAAATTGTACTAAATACAGAAGAGGTTACAATGCATCTAATCACAGAGTTGCTATTAGAGATGGTTGGGGTTCCTCAGAATTTCACATGGGCTTCCTTAACAACAAAAAAAGGGTTGGAAACGACTGTTATAGGGTCTCTGATAGAAGCACCCTCTCCAGTTGTCTGGTCTATACCAGTTAAGTGTGTGCCCCAATCCCTTCACACTGATATATATATGTAGTATTTAGCTTCTTGGCATACCCAGTTAATCAACCCCACACTGATGAGACCCATTAAGGTCGAAACAGCTGTCTGTGGGTGGTTTTCTGGGTATGCACCTTAACCCTGGCTGTGCTCAAAGCTGTGACCATGCAGCAAGCTTAAGCCTATAGGGAACCATGTTAAAAATGGTTTTTGAGGCAAAAAGTGACAGTGTGTGCTCATTTGCATGTCATTTCCCAGAATCCCTTGCTGCAGTGGAAGTTCTGTATGCTGGGTGATAATGGGGAAAGGCGGGGTTGCAGACCTGCCTAAGACATGCAGATGAGCATACAGTTGTATTTACATATATATATATATATATATATATATATATATATATATATATATATATATATATATATATATATATCTCTTTGTGGGTATTAAAAGTTTACTATATCTACATATTGTCTGGCCCACAAACAGTTGTATCTAAGTTAATAAGATAGAGAATATACAAACAGTCTAAGGTATTTGGTTACCATAGAAACATTATACGTTTAATAAATAAACTTTTTTAATTATTATTTTGTTATTAATGTATTATTGTTTAAAACCTGTATTTAACATACTAAGCATGCCACTGCCATTAATTCACTTGCAAAATAATTCACAATGCAATTTAAAAATGGCAACACTATGTACATCCTGTATATCTTTTATTTATATAGTGCCATCTATGTTCTATCTAGTGTTATCTATGTTCCCAGCGCGTTACAGCAGTAATACACTTAACACAATGTGAATAAGCGCTTCATACATAAAAGTAACATTAGGAAAAAGAGTCCCTGCCCCGAAGAGTTTACAATCTCAAACTTGGACGGTTAGGGCAAGCCGTGCGTGGAGCACAAACTAACAATGCGAGGAGTCCAGTGTATGAGTTACAGGCCTCTGGGGGTGGTCTTTACATGTGATAGGGGATAGGGTATAGGTTTTTGGTGTAAAACAAATCCATCTATGAAATGCTGCCTCAGACTCTGAGAATCCGGGACCCCAGTACAGCACAAAATATTAAATACCCCATCTCTACATCAATATGAAAGCTACCTCCCAGCTGGAGTTACAAAGGCCCATAAAAAAAGTAAAGCCAAAGTCCATGACCTCGGCAGAAGAGCAGACGATGTAAAAAACTAAATGGCCGACCTCACTGAAGCTCATAACGGGTTCTCCCAGGACCTGGAACAGATGAAGGCCTGGAGCTTAATGAAAGGCTGGAAGACCTGGAGGTCAGCAGGCGTCCTCAGGGCAGAAGATCTGTTCCATCGAGATGGTATTCTCCCCTTTGAAGGGTTAGTGGAGATATTTCAGCTACCCAATTGGGAACTGTTCCATTACCTACTGTACATAGTGAGAGAGGGCTGGTGTCAGCACTGAACTGCATAGTGCTTTCCCCCGACGCAGATAACAAATGCCTGTTAATGCTTATGGTGGGAAGAGGAGTTAGGAGGTACATTAAAAATGGACCATTGGAATTAAATCTGTGTATCTGCTTCCAAGGGTTCAATATGAACCACAATCAAAGACATTTCTTACAAACTACCATATATCGATGGTACCTGACCCGTCCGTCTGAATAAGATGAAAAGGAGTTCCTCGCCCAGATGTTTTTCGGGGCTGCAGACTAAATGGCTCCCTGTCCAACATCTGGTGGTCCTGCCCTCACATTAGACCAGTCTGGTCTCAAACGTTTTCTCTAATTCATCAGCTCCTTGGAACCTCCTTAAGACTGGACCTGTGGCTGGCCCTTCTGAATAAAATGCCTGCTAACCTCCGCAAGGCAAAAGAAAAAATGGATACCGTACAATACATACTCTCAGCCACCCGCAGCTCTATCACTGCCCACTAGTTAGAACCCGGTCCCCCCTCAGCAGAACATGATATATGTTCCCCTTTTTACTGATTCATTGTAATATTGATATACTGTATATACATTCTTGAAAACGAGAGGTAACTCTCAATGTATTACTTCCTGGTAAAACATGTTATAAATAAATAAATGAATGAATATTACCCTCCCTCTCTATTCTGTACCCGAAATAAACTGTTTGGGGGCAAAAATATATTGATAAAACAAGAAAGAGAAACAGAGAGAGAGAGAGAGAGAAAGAAAGAGAGATGAAAAAGAGAGATAAAAAAAAAGAAAGAGAGAGGAGAGAGTTGAACCTGCGCTACACATGGGGAGATACCTGTGAACACAACTGAGGTTTAAATTATTTGAATATATTTGAGATATTGAAATTAGTCTATTTTCCAAGTTTCCCCGTCTAAAAGCCCTAGTTCAGGGTCTGGATGGAGCAACGCCAGAGTTAGTTAGGACTTAAATAATGTTGCTAATTATCATTAAGGCTATAATAAGCTCATTAGCAATCACGTATTATTATTTTATGATTAACAGCAAATTAAATAGACTACGGCAACTTAGTGAATGTACCCAATAATGTTGGGAACAATTCTATACCAATAGGGCTTCTCATAGGAGCAGTTACTGAGTGACAACTTCCATTCACAGCAATGGTTGCGACAGAGGAGTTCCTTCTGTATGTAGCTGAGGCTCTGACTGTAAGCTCTTCAGATCAGGCTGCAAAGTCTACTACGCCAAGTGTTATATAATCATTTCTACTTGGCGATAAAGATCACATGCACCAACATGTGTTAACTTGGCGATATATAGTGTACTGTATTATGATCGTCTTGCATGAAACATGTTGGCACTTTGTAAGTAATAATACACAACACTGTATCATTCTGCAACGTGATGAATGGACTGTTACATATTTTTGGGCATCCTATTATTATTCGCTGCCGGAAAACACGCTGGTTGTGTAACCAGGGTATGCACTAGGGACATGGAGGCAGAATTATCTGGCATTCTGCAGTTCCAGGCCTGGAGAAGGCCAATCCCGCTGGAAAGACTCTCAGATTATCAGTGGAGGAGGAATGTCACGGCCTCTGATATTCTGCACAGGGACATTTATCAAGAAGACAGCTGGTATGAGTACAACGACTTCTTTTGCTATAGCACAGGAACGTGGCTGTCTGGCTTTATTCCCCACGGGAGGCTTCTGCTTCCTCCTCTGATAAATCAGTGGCACTGCAGAAGATTCATTCAATAGCACATCCACTTTGTAGCTCGCTATAGAAGTTTGTCCCATGTTTCACAAACCCGAAACATTGTCAGCATCACAATGGTGAGCAAGCAAGCACTCCCCGACTTAAACGGGAGTCCCTGTGCAATAGTGCCCTGATCGGCACTGCCACACTGGAATGAACAACCCCCTCGGTCCAAGATTTGCTTGTCCAGTATCTCGGTATGGGCTGAGGGGGGAGCTGGTGCTCCTGATGTGATTGAACCCAGTGTCGGCTCCTTGTGACTTTGGTCAAGTCACTTTATCTCCTTGTGCCTCAGGCACCAAGCAGAATTCTATGAACAGCACTGGGTAAATGGTCAGCGACACGAGGAAAAATTCTATGATTATCTTATTTTTATTTGTATGACGTTTGGGAAAGGGGAACGCGTTTGGGCAGCCTGCGTAAAGCACCATTTATTTTATTTACTGCCTGTATTTTATAACTTAACCCAGGGGGGCTCGGCTCCAGTCCTCAAGACCTCCCCCAACAGGTCAGTGTAGAGGGAGAAAGGGGGTGGCCCGGTATTAAAGGGGTTGCACCCCATATGGCCATCCCCTGACCTCACCAGAGACAAGGGGTTAACTCTCCATCCCCCAACCCTAAGTAAGTGTTACCTTCTTGCCTGTTAATTGTACTATATTGCTGTGTTCACCTTATTTAAGGAATAAATTATATTTTATTATATCTAAGCCTCGTTCAGTTCAACCCAGATATTTGTTGTTCATTATATCTTGTCATAAGCTACCGTGACAGTCAGGTTTTCAGGATATCCCAGCTTCAGCACAGGTGGTTCAATCAGAGACCTGTGCTGAAGCAGGGATATCCTGCAAACCTGACCTGTTGGGGGAACTTGAGGACTGGAGTTGAGCCCCCCTGACTTAACCAATTCTCTGCCAGTGGACAGTGTCAGTTGCCGTCTGTTTTGTAATACGACTCTCCCTCCAGCACCCACGGCCGCAGCATACATTTCCCTGCGCCCGGAACACGTGTGCTAATTGGAAGGCTAATTAGACGAGCATAAGCAAGACCCCGCTGCTAATGCGCAGTACAAAGATTCCTCAGGCATAGGATTCCTTTCGTGCAATGTTTATATTTCACATCTGGTCCCTGTATTGTGTAACCACTCCCCGTATAGTAACAAACACTACAAAGTGCCGTGCACAGGATTGGGCTTGAAAGATGACATTTAATCCATTTGATGCCCTTCCTCCGGCAAACCAAGGGTTAAACTGAAAGCTACAGAACTACTAGAAACAAACCTGCAGGCATCCTCTACAAAGACAAGTCTTCCATGGTAAACCAATTCATTGGAGGGGTTTTACAATCTGTATCAAATGTCTTTTGATGATAATTTGTCAATTCTGAAATCTACAGGTACATTGTTGCTTCAGATATGTCCTTGGTTTGTAAAGTGATTATCAGGCCATCGTCCCTCAAATAGAATTAATGGATATTGTTGAATTAAACATGTAGAGACTGAAAACACATTCACTTTTTCCCAGGATACAAAGACTTAAAATAACAACTTTAAGTGCGCTCCAGCCTTTCCGAGGAAGCGAATGACCCCGAGATGTTCTTATCTTTGTTTTGAATCCGCTACATGCTCTTTTAAAGAATTAAGAGGGGTTGGGCCCGTCTCCTAATAGACAGACCGAAAACGTACATTTGTAGGGTGTAAATAAGCACACAGCAATATAAAATGTCATTAATGGGATTTCTTTGTAGCTTGTGCAGTGTTTGTAAATTGATTTTGAGACCTTACTTTTCAAGACCTGCACAGCATTTAGCTTTTCAACGACTGTTTTTCCCTTCTAATTATTGCCGGTTTCTTCTTTTACAAACATGGTCCCAAATCCTCTCAAGAGAACGACTTGGTGTGTTCTCCTGTGCGGGACACGGCCGCTTCTTTTCCTTGTGACAAGGAGATATTCTTTAGAAATAACAAAACCTGCCTTCCCAAGGGATAGCAAAGCCACATGGGATACTGTGTATAGAGAAGGCTTTGCACTCAAGTGTAACTATAATCCGGGGCTTTTCTAAGCTTGCGAGATGTCACAAGTGGATAATATGGTCCTAGGGTCCGCTGAGAATTGAGTTACCGTTGGTTGGATAAAGCTGTCAGTACGGCCTCAGGAAAGGAGCTTTACTAAAATCCAAAGAAAAACTTTGCATTCTTTTGAACTGAATTATCTTGGGGAGCAAATGGAGTGAGAATGAATGGAAGACACCTGTATTTTCCTTTCCATCCAAATGTGCCGTAACCTTCTTGCTAAAGCGCTGACACGCTCAGTACAGGGAATGTGAGCTGCGATCACGCGGGAACGGTGTCACTCCCCGTCTGGTACGTACCCGTGGGGGGGTGGGGGGGGTGTAATGTCTGTTTACGCTCCATTATATGCAGGAAAATAAACAGTTTTTGCTGTGGATAAACGTAACGTCTTATCATGGAAGGAAATAAAATGTCCCTATATGTTCTATACTGCGCTGAAGATAAAAATAAACCTTTAGTGCTGGAGGAGTCTGCAGTTAGAAAGACAGCTGCTAATTTCTGAACCTTGTCACTGCTGGAAGAGCCGGATTTTTCAGGGAGTAAAAATTCAGCTATTTTGGAAAACTACAAAAGACACAAATACCCAATGCTACATCAAATGTGCCAAAAAATACATAGTTAAATACTTAAATGTTTGTATTTTCATAAGTAAGGATCATTTAGTTAAACCCTTTGGCCAAAGCGTTATAAGCCTGCAGCCACGTCACGGCATGACCACTTTGCAGGTCCTAACACTACCTGTGAGTATTCTCATTTACCTCTGCAGTGGAGGGAGAATGGTCTCAGTGGACCTGTCCTGCACATGAACACGAAAAAAAAACCTGCTGCTTAAAAAGTGAAGGGGGGGGGGGAGGAGGGGGGGTGAACTTAAACCCTGGGAGGAGGGGTCACTAACCTCCAAACAACTGATACCAGTTGACAATTAATGAACACACAATCCCAGCTATATGATGTGTGCCTTTGTGTATATGTTGTATGACTGTGTATATGGTGTCTGTATAGGGTGTGTTCCTCTGTGTATATGGTGTCTGTATAGGGTGTGTTCCTCTGTGTATATGGTGAGTGTGCCTCTATGTGTATATGGTGTGTGTGGGCTGCCTGGTTCTTGGGCCAGTTTGTTGGGCTTGCCCCTCGGGCTAAAATTGGCCAGCGCCCCCTGCTCTTAGGCACGCTGTCTCAGAGGCATTGCCATTCCACTTAGGTCCCATGGCTACTATTGCGATATCCCCCATAGGACATAGGCTTCCTCTTGGATAGTAGACCTGTGTAGTACTGTGAACGCTATCTGGATGGAACAGTTTCCCCAACTATAAAATAACAACCATGGCAGTATCATTAAACATTAACTATACACTTATAGAAACACAATTAACAGTGAGGCTCCTCCAACTGTCACTGCCAGGAATCTGCTTTCTAGAACCTTCATGCTACCAATATATACACCAATCAACAACTTGGTATGTGAGGTAAAGCTCTCACATAGGGTCCCTACACATTGCACTCAAAGTACATAATTTTGTATTATAGAAGGATGATTTAATAATCAGAAAGGCCAATATTCCTATAGAAAAAGGAATACAATGCACCTCATATGTACCACTAACATAAAAGAATATTTAATGAAAACAATAAAGTTTTATTATCCATCAACAACGACATAAGTGTGATTTATTTACAGTGATGATTAAAAACTATATATACCCCCAAAACTATATATACCCTCAGTGGTCACCATGCATACAGAGGGAGTGGCTTCTTTCCTGCTAGGTCACTCTGTACCATGGGATAGGAGAGGGGTGTTGCCCTGCGTGAGCCCACACAGTTAATCCCTTAGGCCATTAACCCCTTACCTGGCAAAGTAGTCCCTAGGGGGTGCTACATAGAGTTGTGCCTATTCCGGCTTGTTTAACTGCACCAGAACCCCTGCCACAGCGGGAATCCGACCTCCGGCTCCCACGGCCAAGTCAGCCGCTGTCCTCTATCCTAAAACTGCCAGTTGTGATGCTGGATTTGGGGAGGGGAGATCAGCGTCTTCGGGGATCTGGCAACATTCCACCAGCTGGTTTACTTTCCAATGATAATGATTTTTCAGCTCACTTCTGACCGGAAGCAAAGTTCAGCTAAATAACATTACTGACATAAAAGACCCTGTGTATCCCATTGAGGCATCCTCTGCCCCCCATATCGTACAATGGGTCTCCAGCATGGTCATCCCACGGCTGCTGGGACAATACTCTGACTCCACAGATCACTTCAGTTCCTATCAGTCTCTATTGTTAGGTACACGACACACATCGCAAAGAATGTGTCCTGTGCTATCTAGGTGTTTAAATGGCACGGTTATCACATCGCCCCATGTGACCGGGCAGGAATAGAGATACGGGCTGTCAAGGAGGAGACAGAGAGCAGAACACTGGAGATTCTTAGCCTTTGCCAGTTGACCTGAAAAACCCAGTCTCGTGCTATAGGGTGAATGACACAAAATCCAGCCTCATGCTATAGGGTTAGTGACACAAAATCCAGCCTCATGCTATAGGGTGAGTGACAAAACCTAGCCTCATGCTATAGGGTGAGTGACAAAACCTAGCCTCATGCTATAGAGTGAGTGACACAAAACCCAGCCTCATGCTATAGGGTGAGTGACACAAAACCCAGCCTCGTGCTATAGGATGAGTGACACAAAATCCAGCCTCGTGCTATAGGGTGAGTGACAAAACCTAGCCTCATGCTATACGGTGAGTGACACAAAACCTAGCCTCATGCTATAGGGTGAGTGACACAAAACCCAGCCTCATGCTATAGGGTGAGTGACAAAAAACCCAGCCTCGTGCTATAGGGTGAGTGACAAAAAACACAGCCTCGTGCTATAGGGTGAGTGACACAAAACACAGCCTCGTGCTATAGGGCGAGTGACACAAAACCCAGCCTCGTGCTATAGGGTGAGTGACACGAAATAGATGATTTACTTTGAATGGATCAGTTACCTCATAGCCCACAGGGGTCAAAGTGTCTAAACCAGGAGAGGCCAACTCCAGTCCTCAAGGGCCACAAACAGGTCAGATTTTTAGGATATCCCTGCTTCAGCACAGGTGGCTCAGTCAAAGACTGAGCCACCTGTGCTGAAGCAGAGATCCAGCCTTGAGAAAGCCAAATGAGTGAAAACGTACATCGGCAGATGACGTTACGACGTCACCAGGGAGTGATTCCTGACACTGATGGATCACACCCATTTCTTTTAAAGCTGCAGTTGTCTTTTTTTTTTTTTTTAATTATTTTTTTTACTTCAATAGTTTCATGTGTGCAATCTCTAATTACCTAAAGAACTGTATAGCTGCAGGTCAATTTGTTCTCCGTCTATTGATCGACGAAATTTGGTGACATCATTAGAGCTGGCATATGTTTTTCTTCTGCTTCTGTCACTCAGTGGAAGCTCATGAATATTCATGAGCACTCCTGCACTGACATGTGCTAGAGGGAGGGCAGGGCTGACAAAGGGGCGTGCCAGGGCTTGTGACAGGACATGAAGGGGCAGTGCCTTAGCAAATGGCTGTTAAAATAGAATACAAGAAAATTGGTCTTTCAAAGTTGTTTTTTTAAAAACAGAAAATGCTAAAAGTATTTTTTCTTACTACAGAACTGATTTATTAAAAAAAACACACATGCAGGATATTGACTTAACTGCAGCTTTAACGTGTGTTAGTGTAGCAATGTTCTTTCAATACATTGCTGTTTTTTAAATCTGTGTTACCAAGGGTGCTGTCACTAAAGCCTAATTACATTTTTCTCTAGGCACAAATATGCCATGCACCCTAAACTCCCCTGCAGATCTATATATTTTTACGAGCGGCTGCACTGGGCAGCTCCCGCTGAAACAAGCTTTTGAATACTTAAGCATTAGAAACAGCTACAATTATGAAACACTGTGAAGGCAACATTTGGCATTCACTCTGTTTCTAAGTTATCTGTGTATCCGGATCACTGTGATATACCTGCATCAGTTTACCCGATATGGTCAACGTGTGAATTTATATCAGTTGATCACACTGTACGGCTTCGTAAATATCTTAATAGCCAGCCCAATACACCTTATATGCGCGGTCATGATCACAGGGACACTGTGTTAGCCAAAATTTAGACAGGCAAATCTCGGTGCTTCTGTTCGACTGTATAGTAATCATCTAATACAAGGTTTACAAAATATTTCTGCTCTGAATACAGGAAGGGAGGGAACTGCATTAAAATTGCTCCTTTTTTCTTTGAAAGGATTATAAACTTTAGGCTAGTAAATAAAAAATGAGCGGTACTTCAAGTTTACAAATAAAAATAAAAAGCAGTGGTACTTTGTATGAATTCTATTTATAACTGGTATGCAGTTCGTTTTCTTTGTTAAAGCAGCAAAACATGTGAAATCTTCTATGTTTTTTAAATAAATCAGATCTGTAGTATTAGATAATACTGCATTTTTTTCTTTTTTTACTAATCAACTCTTAATGCCATTTTAATGGGTTTTAAAGCAACCTTTGATTTCTGTAGCAGGCTTTAGCCCACCTCCCCAGCAGTGCAAGATATTTGTAACACTTTCCAGTTTGTGATCATTTGTTGCCAATATTCCCAGTAGTTTGAGCTGCAAACTGTAACAATAGATAATGTTACCTTAGTAATATCAGGATACATTTTAGCTGCTGAGTTACACTGACTGAAGCAGCCATTATGTTAGGCACACAATCAGGATATTTACAGATTTATAACAGGAGCACCAAACGATTGCCGGCTTAGGTAACAATGTATAATTATATATGTGGTCACATGCTTTATGTACATTTACAAATAATTTAAAAAAAAAAGGGGAATGTAGTATTGCTGCTTTAACTTCACCAGATAAGACGCCTCCCTTGTTCCCATACTGTACAAATGTACATACCCTTTTATACAAACTAATTATACATTTGCTTGTATTATTCTGATCAGTTTTATTGGGAAACCTGCCTCTTCCTTTCCTGACAAATACAGATGTGGAATACTACATGTGGGGTGCAATAACGCGCCCTCCAAAACACATTCAGTGCTGTGATCGTGTGATTATGTTGCAGCTTTGCTGCTGATTCCAAACATTCCTAAAGAGGAAGAAACTATTGATATTTCTTTCTGTGGATTCCATAGCTAGTCATTCGAATCTATCCCTGGAATGCTCTTTTCCGGGGCGCAGTAATTCAGGAATGGAAAATGGCTTAAGGATATTAAAAACAAAATTCCAAGGAGTAGGACCAGAAGTCTCAAAAGGTACAGAAAAAAAAAATCTATATTTGAGTTGATGGCTGATTGCTGCAAGCCTGACATTCCTTGGAAGTGTACGCTTATCGCTCAGTTACAGAGCTTGCGTCAGCCTTGAGTGCATTTTATGAAAGTTAATGTTATTCGGGAACATAACGTCTGTCCCTGAGTTAGATAACATCACATTATGTGCCCGGATTTGCTGGGGGTTTAGTGAATACCCCCCCCCCCCCCAAAAAAAAAACCTCCCATTCATTTCATCATTTCATTAGAAGTTAAAGCATGTTAAAGATTAGCACAGTTTATCGAATCTGGGCCTTTGTGTAAACTGAATATTCTGTGGCATTTCAGTTATTCTGTTAATATTATTATTGTTATTATTGTATTACATTGGCAAGTACTTCTTTTATAATATTCTAACAGACCCTGCTTAGTGGGGTTGTACTTTTAAACCATCAAACTAACTGGAGATGCCTAGAAAATCACGCCAGTAGCTAAGGGGTTAAAACAGACGTATCCCACTAGGTCAGGGGTGGGCCACTCCAGCCCTTAAGGGCCACCAACAGGTCAGGTTTACAGGATATCACTGGTTTAGCACAGATGGCACAATCAGTGGCTCAGTCGAAGACTGCACCACCTGTGCTGAAGCAGTGATATGCTGTAAACCTGACCTGTTGGCGGCCCTTGAGGACTGGCGTTTCCCACCCCTGACCTAGGTCCTGTGAGTTGTGATTTCCATTTTCACATGACCCACCAAGGACATCACATGACCAGAGGTGTAGAAGCCTTGTGGTTAATGTATGTTTGAGATGTATGTGGCACAGATGTAAACGCAGCTAAAGGGTACCAGTGTTATTATGTTACCTGCAACTATTCCCCAGGAAGTACTGTACATACCTGTCTGTTATCTCTCAGTGGCCCAAATCTGGGGTGTCTGTGTTACATACAACGCTGCACACAATACATTCTTGTCATTCTTAGCAGGACAGACTCATCAGCAGGGCTTGAAATAAATTGTGCTCGATACACTGAGCTGCTGCATAAATCATACAGCTAAAATTAGTTTGGAAATGTGTACCTCTCCTATACGGTCCTCCTAGCGCGTTTTCTTACTAGCGTTGCATTGTGGGCACCTCTGGCGGCGCCGAAATTAATATTAATATTGCGGCGCCATGTCCACCAGTTAGCAAAATAGTTCGTTATGCAGGAATTCTGCGTAAACAGTTAAAAGTGCTGCGAGAATTAATCCTATACCTGTATCTGGCATTAAACAGTATCACGCTACCAAATCTTAATATAACTACTCTAGTCATTTCCACAACAACACTTTAATAAAAGCAATGTCAAGAATTACATTGAGGGGCTTCTTCTAGTAGCTCTGAATTTGTCGTTGCCAAACCGCACGTTTTGGGATGTTCACAAGAAGCGGAATGAAATGTGTGAAAAACAGTATTCTCTATTGTAAATTGCGTCTATAAAAAGTGACAAACAGCCCGATTTGAATTTAGAAGCGAAATGACGAAAGGTGAAGTCCCTCGAAAGCCTGGTAGGAGGAGGACCCAGCAGGATTAGAACCCACAACCCTGCCATTCAGGGCAGCAGCTCTAGAATTGAACTAAACCAGATGCTGGGAAACTCCACTGTCACATATCTCTCAGGTGTCTCAGGTGTGCTCACTATTGTGCACAGGGAACATTGAACAGGCAGCCAGGAAGTGGAAATGGTCTGAGTGGTGACATCACCAACTCTTCAAGCATGAGCGCAGGCTGTCCTGCAGAATTTTGCCAGCGCGAGCAGGGGGTGAGAGGGAGGAGTGTCCGGGGCGTGTCATTGGATGGATCGGGACTATTTCTGTGTCTAAGTGTATGTTACAGTGTAAGTATCTGTGTGCTGTGTGCATTGACTGGCGCTGATTGGTTGCTGAAGGGTCATGTGACATCTTCAGCGCGCTTGAAAATCAATTTGCTCCCTCTCCCCAAGCTCCTAGCTTGGGAGAGCGTACGTGCATGTGCACGAGCGTGCGTGCCGCGTTACCGTGGTTGTACAGATTTATTTTAACTGAAGTGAGAGCGCCAAGCGGCAGTGTGGACGCAGCCTAAGGTCTCGTCCAGGGTGACGCTTAGCGGGCACGCGCGTTCACACTGGCCGTGATTAAACAAATTGCTGCAATGTGTGTGGTCAGCGTGAGCAAGCGCATGCGCGGCATTTAGCTGCTTGCCGAAGCACGCAAATTTGACTGTGCCGCTCGCTTGCGCTTCACGTGAGCGGTTCGCCCACTGAAGGCCAACCAGCTCTGTGACGTCATGGCCGTGCCCCCGACACGCCCCCTGCGTGCGTACCTAGCTGGCCACAAACCGCACGGTCGAACAGAGCATGTGAGGTCACCACGCATGAGCGCCTGCGCGCTCGCTCGCTCCCTGCCTGGCTGCAGCCTAAAGCAGCTGTTTCTTTTTTTAGATCATATTTTGTTCCCCTTTAATATGTATAACAAGTGATTAGCTAAATTGCCTATCGATCCGTTCTCCTGTGATCGATCAGCGAAGATTCGGCTCTCGGGTTCACTAAATGGCTGTCACTGACTGGGAGAAGTCATGGTGAATGTCTCTGTGTGTCAGACAGACTCACTCACTCACAGAGACACTGACACACTCACACATCACACTGACTCACTCCCAGAGACACTCTATACAGACACTCAGATGCCCTCCCCTCCCTTCCCTCCAGTTTGCTGCACTGACAAAAATTAGAGTGCAGGGGCATAGTCGCGGAGCGCCATGCACCCCCTTGTATTTCACCCCCTCCAGCCACCGCTGCGTCCGTCCGGAGTGAACCTGTCCTCACGCTAGCAGCAAAGGATAGGTTGCGCTTGTTGCTGGTCACGGTGGTGATAGACAGGTCAGTCAGCACCAACATGGGCGCCAGGATTACGTTTTTAGGCGTCCAGAGACCAGGGATTTTTATCATCCATCTTTGCATCTTTATATAATTCAATAAGAAGGATAAGAAAAGGGAAATAAAAGAAACAAAGAAAGAAAAATTCATAAACACTTATTTTAAAGCAGAAATCCCATCTTGGAGAATTGTTTTTTGTTTTTTTTTTGTTTTAAATAGATCATTGTGGTGTCCTCCAGAGCTGAACCTTGCAATTTTCTGATGGGAAGAACCCCGGCTCCCTTGATAACTACCGGTGAAGGCACCAAGTGAAAAGTTCCCTACTGTGGAAACAGTATGGCTACCAAATCTTGCCAGATCTGCGAGTCAATAAGCAGACGCAACATCATTGGTTATGGCTTCCTATTGGATAACAGGGGCCATAATGATTTGTACATGAGGAGGAACAGCCCCCATGGTCACCAGAGCTGAAAATATCACGTTTCAGCCCTGTAGGACCCCTAGGTTCCAACTATGTCAAATTACATTTCAAATGATGCCGTGATTGCCGTTTTAACCCTTTGCATGGTGCAAAGTGAAGCTGAGGTGTCTTCCTCCTCCATCCCCATCACGTTCTCATCACGTTCAGTGCTCCTTTAGCAAACAAGCAAAAAATCTAAGATGTAGCTACTTTGTCATGGCGCCCTCAGTGTGCCAGACCTACATTAGTAGCCAAGTCATGGATGGGGGGAGTGGAATATGGATCAACACTGGGATTTCAAGGGATTTCTCCCACTCTTCCACCATCAGCCCAACACTTCCCACTTTTAGTATAAATTGTAACTTGCCAAAATGCATCTACAGTTAATAAAGGATCTTGGATATGGGCCAAAACAAGTGTTCTCAATGACAACACAGTGATGCAGGACAGCTATAAAGTTCTTCCATGTTGGTTCATTCGCCGCTAATCTGCACTATCGCAGGGCCAGTACAGGTCTTAGAATTTTGAACTACTTCAAAACAATAAATCTATTTTGCTGGACCTTCTCCTGTAAACTTCATACATTATTATGGGGCCCATTTAGTAAGATAGTTGAAAAGGTGCAAATAGAAAAAGTGGGGTAACTAATGTCTTGTGTGTCATTTTGTTTTTGTTTGCTAAACAATGTGTTACTTGTCCATCTGGCAGCAGAGGGGTTAAATGTGTATATGAGCTCACGGAGAAATGGCACATGGTGTTAAGATGGGAAGTTTGTGCGTGTGTCCACCATGGGGAAGCACCACCCAGCGTCTTCCAAATGCCAAGCACAGGCCCAGGACTCGGAGACGCTGCTCACTGCAGACAGACATCCCTAGTAGGGATCCAAAGTAGGCAGGCTGTGCACAGAAAGGTCAGGAGACTGCTTGCTGAGCAAACACAGGCAGTGCTGCCAATGTCTCCCTCCTACACAAGCACATTCTTGCAATCCTACTTACATTTCTACGCTGCTTATGGCCGGGACCTGCTCTGTGCCATGAGTTGTGTGAATACCGGCTCAATTAAGTTGTATGGGCGACTAGTACCTTCGGGGCCTTATGTGGAGGACAACAGAAAGATGAAACTCACATACCCAGCATTTTAGGAATATTGTCCTACAGTATGTTATTTATTCCTACTACACAGCCTTTATTTGAATCCGTTTGTGATCAGAGGGGGTACAATGCTTTGACTGAGGCCCTGATTGGGCCGCCTGTGCTGAAGCAGGGAAGTACTTAAAACCTGGCCTGTTGGGGGGGTCTTGATGACTTGAGATGAGCACGGCTGTTCTACAGGGTGGCCCAAGATGAAGAGGCCCCATCCTGTATGTATAGAAATGTAGTTCATGTCTAGAATTCAGTGGTCTTGTCATGCAGTAAGGGCCAAGTGTTTCATCATGCAGCTAACCACTGAGCACCAAATATTTCTCATTTTAGTTCAAATTATAACATTTCTAAAAAAAAACAAATGGTGCTTCTCTATCTTCGGCCTTCCAGTGATCAGTTCACTATGGGCATGTGTCTGTCACACAGCTATGGAGGGAGAGCCTCAGTGTAAATGTGCAGAACCTTACAAGCCAAACTTGTCATGAAAACAGTTTTCTGCCAAGTCCTGGCAATGTGGCTACAACCTTTGATGTTAAGCAAGGTTTATTGGTCATAAACATCTCCAATTTCAGCACGTTAACACCTCAGATGGAAAGTACATTTATCGAAGACCAAAAGTATAAGAACATCTGTCGTTTCCCAGTAAAATGAGAAAAGTTTGTGGGATTTGATAGGTTCACAAACAAGTTATGGTGAGTAAAACAGTGACAAGACCCGTATACAGTACAGAGCACAGTAATAAAAAGAAAGCCTATGAGCAGCTTTACATGTCTCAGACAGGTCTCCTAAACTTGCCTGACCCCATAATCACGTAGCATACCATGCTTCGACAGCAGCCAGGGATTCTGGGTAAAGACATGCAAATGAGCACATACCAGTACATTAGTTTTTGCTTCTGGTCCCCTTTAAAGCACACCCCTATGCCTGCTGTTTCACAAAGTTTTTATAGCAAAGCCCAGGATACAGATGTGCACAGGTAGTGGTCCATATTCCTACCTGTACATTGGTGCACAATTGATTATCACAATAGGTAGCTGGTTCAAGAGGTCTACAACTTACCATGTGGACAAAGCAGCACCCACAATGTACACAGCAGAGCTGTGCAACATCATATACAGTACTTCAAGGGCTATTTGTTCGCCTCAAAAGGGCCACATCGATATATAAAGTGGGGGGTGGGGAGTGAAATGGGCGGTGGGAGCTGTACCTTTGAGTTTTCTGTCCCTGTTGCACATGCAGCAGGGAGAGAGAGGGCTGTTGGGTGGGCAAAGGCTAGGGGCCACAGGTGAAGCCCCTGAGGGCCGCCTGTTGCCAACCAATGGCACACAGCATATTGCCAATGCTAAGAAAAACACAATGTGGAAATCTAAAAGCAAATCAACTGCTGAACACAATGTATTAACCGCAGTGATTTCAGTTCATACAGAACACGGTCAGCATTGGGTGCATTTTACTTGGCAGCAAAATATAACTAATTACTGGGGCCGAAGGAGCGGCTCAGCGAGTAAAAGCTCAGTGAGTATAAGGGCTCAGCGAGTATAAGGGCTCAGCGAGTATAAGGGCTCAGCGAGTATAAGGGCTCAGCGAGTATAAGGGCTCAGCGAGTGTAAGGGCTCAGCGAGTGTAAGGGCTCAGCGAGTATAAGGGCTCAGCGAGTAAAAGCTAAGCGAGTATAAGGGCTCAGCGAGTGTAAGGGCTCAGCGAGTGTAAGGGCTCAGCGAGTGTAAGGGCTCAGCGAGTGTAAGGGCTCAGCGAGTGTAAGGGCTCAGCGAGTGTAAGGGCTCAGCGAGTGTAAGGGCTCAGCGAGTGTAAGGGCTCAGCGAGTGTAAGGGCTCAGCGAGTGTAAGGGCTCAGCGAGTATAAGGGCTCAGCGAGTATAAGGGCTCAGCGTGTATAAGGGCTCAGCGTGTATAAGGCTCAGCGTGTATAAGGCACAGCATGTATAAAGCTCAGCGTGTATAGGCCTCAGGCATGGTCAGCGCTTATGCACTGACCCATGCTGAGCCGTGCTGCTGCTCTTCACTGAGCCCCTGCAGCCGCAATGAGAGCGGCTTTTGCAGGGGCTCGCGCACGCGTCAGCACGCTTGGGGAAGCGTGTGTCTGACGGAGTTTTGAAATTTCCCCGCTTGGCAGAGCGCAGGGCCGTTCACGTGAGCGGTTCGCCCAATGAGGGCGAACCAGCTCCGTGACGTCACTGGCCCGCCCCCAAACCCGCCCCCAGACCCGCCCCCTGACGGCGTGCTGTGTAAGGCCGGGGAAAGCATCGCTTTCCCTGAGCCTCAGCGCGCCTCAGCACTGTCAAAGGCACTATGTAGCAGGCCTAAAAAGGCTCAGCATGTATAAGGGCTCAGCGTGTATAAGGCTCAGCGTGTATAAGGCTCAGCGTGTATAAGGCTCAGCGTGTATAAGGCTCAGCGAGTAAAGGCTCAGCGAGTAAAGGCTCAGCGTGTAAAAGCTCAGCGTGTAAAAGCTCAGCGAGTAAAGGCTCAGCGAGTAAAGGCTCAGCGAGTAAAGGCTCAGCGAGTAAAGGCTCAGCGAGTAAAGGCTCAGCGAGTAAAGGCTCAGCGAGTAAAGGCTCAGCGTGTAAAGGCTCAGCGAGTAAAGGCTCAGCGAGTAAAGGCTCAGCGAGTAAAGGCTCAGCGAGTAAAGGCTCAGCGAGTAAAGGCTCAGCGAGTAAAGGCGCTGACTCTGTAAACAGTTCAATTCTCAGTGTCAGCTCCTTGTGAGCATGGGCATGTCACTTTATCTCCCTGTGTCTCAGGTACCATCAAACAGGGACTCGTACCTACTAAATTCTATGTATAGCGCTGTGTACACTGTCAGTGCTATACAAGCAAAAACATTATTATCAACTACTTCCTCAGAAAGCTTGCAAATGTATGTTCTTCCCACTTGGGACATGGGAAAACAAAGTGAATTAGAAGATGAAAGAGCATGAAATACTTCCTTAACTCTCCTCAGTCTTCCCTTTCCATGCCGTTATTTATGGATGCATAGTAACCCTTTCTCTGCGTGAGGGGCTAGCAGTGTGCCACAGGTCCCCTGGCAGCAGAGACAACACAAATGTATTTCAGTAGTGGGAGACGGCTCTCACCCTGATTACAATATTCTATATTACTGCTATAAGTGATTATGTCTACTCGCTTATCCTGCATACAGGTATGTGTTTAACTCGCTAGACAACCCCCCCTTCCAATGACCTTGAACAGATCCAGATCCTATGACCTTATACATATACAGTCCCTTCACCACACACCAAGGGAGAAACGTGATTAGTGATTCTACTGGCAAAGGTATAGAAAAGGAATGTAAGAAAAGTGAAATAATACAAAATAAAAGAGCATTGCCCCGTTTTGCGTCCCACTAATTATAACTCACTTTTGGTGCCGAACCCGTGGCTTAATTTACCGTGTAACCGTAACTCGGCAGTAACCTGGGGTTAAAGTTACATGCTGCAGAAAGTCTATAGATGGTAATAAAGTGTAGTTACTCAGAGTAACATTTCTAAATGCTCTGCTCACAGAAACTAGGTGCTGTGGATATGGACTGGGGGAGGGGAGGTCTTTGGAGAAAATTTGATGGCGATGTTCTGTGTCCATTTTGTCTGTTCTGTTATGTTTTTAGTGTCCATTTTGTGTGTAACAATGTGTGTTTGTGTGGTATGAATGAGTTTCAATCATAGTAAATTTATGACTGTGCCTGTAGTTTACGCCCACATTCCTGGTATCAAGAAGTATCTGGTTCCTATAGAGAGCTGTTTTAATTCAGTTTTAACCAGATTTTAACGATCTGTAAAATGATTGGCTTAGAATAAGGGCGTATTTATTATATATTCTGCCTAGTAACCTATTTTAAACAAAGGAATCTATAATGTATAAAAAGCCTGCTTGGGCCCTCCCTTGGTAGATAGTCTAATTGACTTTGTGTGAATGATTATACTCTGTGCTGTACAGGCAATAAACTACTCATTATCTATGAACCAGTGTTTGTAAGTTTGCAAACAACAGTTTTGGCGATGAGGATGAGATTGCAAAATCTCGGACACATGGACCAGAGGAGACAGACGGCTCTCAATGGAACACTCAACGCTTTGATCATTTGTTTGACAAGGTAGGTGCCTTTTGAAATGCCTTTAGTTTGAAATGTGGAGTGTTTCATGAGGCCATGAAGTCTCTGAAGTCTTGTCCGGGTGACGGAATTCCGATAATGAGTACGTTATTGTAAGAATCAATTTATATAATCAGTGTTGTCTAAGTGGGTCTTGGTGAGGTAACGTAATTCTGTTATTTTTATTTAAAGGTTATACACCTTTAAATAAAAATAAACTTCATAGCGAGCAATTAATTATATTCTTATTTTTGTTGAAATTGCAAGTTTATATTATCACAGACAGAGCGATTACTCAAGAAAACAATCCTTGTAGCATATTTATACCTGACAATCTTAACAAAATAATTTGAGGAAAAAAACCTATATTTTCCCTACCTTGAACCTATACTTAGGGCGTGTTCCCCACTGAGATTCGCAATAGTTGAGAAAACCTGAGATTCTCAGTCCAGGCGGGGAAGACCCCTCAAGGTAATCCTGTAAACACTTCAGAGTATCCCAGATTCTTTTTAGGCAAAAACAAATCTGTAGAGGATAATGAGGGCACCGATGGACAGTGACATTATTAGAGCCAGTCAGTATGCACTCTTACTTGGGTAATCTGACATTAGAAATGTGGGTTGCATGTCTTAGAAAATTGTGGAAATCCTAAGGAGAGCATTTAATAGTGCTGTTATGGACACAACATTTGGAATCCATTGGCGGCAATATCCTGCCACTCCCAGAAAGGCCCATAATATTTTAACAGAGTTTAGGACATGCCGCATTCTGGGTAGATTTGATTCTATCTGGGTTCAGTGATCTCTCGCCTTTAGAGATTTGATGCCCCAAATATTTAACTTTAGATTGGCAAAATGATATTTTCTGCTTATTTACTTTATGCTCTCTCTCAGCTAATACCTGTAACAAAATGAAAGAGTCATCTTTCAAAAGTTTCTATCTCTGAGATGGTCATTCTGTTTCTCTGGTTATCTCTCCTAGGAGTTCTGCAATTTCTGGCAAAATGTCCTGACTTTCTACAATTATAACACTTTATTTTCCTTCCCTGATCCCTATCCTGTGATCTATTCTGAGAATAAAATACAGGCTCCTCAGCTTTATCTTGTGAATAAAACCCTGTCTGCACTCGCACCAATGTAACACTTTCTTTTGCCACATTGCCTTTCAGATTTTTAGCTTTCTTACGGTGCTGCATATGTTCTCCCACAGTAGCAATTTCTGACAATCTTTTATGCTCCCAATCAATACATACAGTCTGTACTTGCTTCCCAATTTCTGCATATAAACCTTTCACAAAAGCCCTGTCCAATCATAATATAATTTTGAGTACATTTTTCGGCACCCTCCTTTTCCTCAACAGAATTCTTTTGACCCATTTTAACCACCACACAGCTCCACACAGATTATAACTACAGGCATACCCCGGTTTAAGTACACTCACTTTAAGTACACTCGCGAGTAAGTACATCTCGCGCAATAGGCAAACGGCAGCTCACGCATGCGCTAGTCAGCACGTCCTGAACAGCAATACCGGCTCCCTACCTGTGCCGAAGGTGTGTGCAAGCGGGGAGACTATAGAGCCTGTTACAAATGCTTTATTTACATCAGTTATGCACGTATATGACGATTGCAGTACAGTACATGCATCGATAAGTGGGAAAAAGGTAGTGCTTCACTTTAAGTACATTTTCGCTTTACATACATGCCCCGGTCCCATTGCGTACGTTAATGTGGAGTATGCCTGTACTGCAGATTTGACATTACCTCACACAGAACCATGGGAGATGCAAGTTAACATTCGGTTAACACTAGAACCCAGATAACTGCACTCAGAGAGTAGTATATAGGTGGACTATCCTAGTCAGGGTATACAGTATCCCAATGTAGGAGTTAAATTACTCCCTTCCAAATGACACACGAGAATGAGTATTATATGTTTTTCCAAACGTTTAAGGACAATCCCTTTGTGTGTTTTCTGTTTGTGTGTAACCAGTAAATACATTTCAATGTTATTTGTTCTCGTTAGGATATGTTTGGGAATTTTTAAAGATGCTGATAAAAGTTCACAAACACACTGTGTATATTACATGTTAATGGTGTCTTTCCCCTTGACAATGCTCCAGAGTTTTTTTTATTTTTGGGTTGCGATGGAAATTTTAGCCTGCATTTTTGCCTGCATCGGGCTGTGGGAAACGCTCAATTTTTTTAAACTCTGCGCTGCTCAGTTCAACATGTCAAATGTTTTTTCTGTTCTGAGTAGAGTATCCATAGAGACATTTTATGTTGTGGAGTAAAATGTATGATATGTCACTCTATCGTATAGAATGTTTATAGTGTATAATGTTTAGGATTAATATGTAGTATAATTTAATATATACAAGAGTAATGTTTTAAAAGTATGTCACCCAGTGTTGCAGTGATGCAAAGAGTGTGTCATCAGGTATAAATATTAATACAAACATATTTTTTTTATTGTGTTATAATATATGGGTGATACTGAGGGTGCATGTTTTTATTTGTATAGCGCCGGAAGTGTGCTCAGTGCTTCACAAAGAATACGGTACAGGGAATTAGTATGGAGTCCGATATAATATAATTTTTCTCCTGTAAATTTAACTAAATATGTGACGTATTTTATAACTTTTGATAGTTTTCTCTTATTTTAAAGAATATATCTCTGAGAGATCCAGAATTTATTTTGTATTTTGATGGTTCCTGTCAGAGATACAACGGATAATTTGGCGTCAGATTATGTTTGTTTCCAGCATGAGGTTTTAAACGCAAATCTCCTGCCTAAGGTTTCTGGGTTTTATCATATCTAAACGTTTCCCCATTGTCTATGCCTTATATGTTAAAGACCTACTACAGGTTTTATTTTTACCATAAGCAGCATGGTTGGAGACGAGTGTTGTATTTATGTATACGAGAACAGAAGTCCCTCTATAAGCACTCAACCTCTACTAAGTTTAAATAATATATACATATAATAGTTTATTGAGAAGAAAATTCAAATGATTGAAACCTATAAATCGCTTTGAGAACCTAAAATGCTCTACTAGGGTTAAGATCTGAATAGATTTAATGCCTAATAAAGTAAAATAAATAGCCCTGTAGGGGTTAATAAAAGATAGTAACCTCATATACATATAATCTCATAGTAGATATACCTAAATACTATGTAATAACAAGGCCTGGCATATAATATCACCTATAGATTAGGGCATATAGTTGAACTGTAGGCTCTGTGCAGTAAATGTACACAATCTATTGATCAAAACAAATAAAGTGGATATATGACCTTAGCCAATCAAAAAAGGGCAAATGATAAAATATAAATATATATAGTTGACATAGAACACCTCAGTGTATTATGCGTATAGTGTGTTCTATATACATGTGCCATAGATTAGAGTGTCCCCGCTTGGTCTGAGTGACCAGTACCTGATGGTATCAGGGTAGTAACTCCCTGAGCAGTGCTGCTGAACACTCTCTCTGTCCGGTTTCCCTGTGGTGAAAACGGGGAATGTGGTGTAAACAGCCCCGTTGGTGAAAGACAAACAACGAACAGAGCAACTTAAAACTAGATCAATAGAGGAGCCAACTAGAGCTAGTGGCTGCCTCCTGGGCCCAACATCTTTGTTAAATCTGGCTAGTAGAGTCTTGAGCAATAATAATTTAATAAAAGAAGTAGTGACACAGTTAGAAGACTCTTTCAAAGTATCCTATAGCTGGGACTTGGGACTGGGCACATGGTTTGGATCACTGGGAGCGAAACTGGTGCAAGGATTGATTATATGTGTATGTGTTTTTGTCGTCATATTCATTGTTATCTCTTGCGTTAAAGGATTGATCACCAAGCTAACAGCTCAAGTTATTCCCTCCATGCCCCTCCAAGAAGATATACTGAAGAACAGACAGAAACCCCTCTTATGCAACAATACCCTCCTGATGTGATCCAACAACAAATAAGTGTCAGGAGAGGGAAAAACTATTGCGAATTGCAAATGGATATGAAGTGGGTGAGACTCCAAGGGATTGAGGTACCGGACCAAGGGTTTCATCAAGGAAATAACCTCTACTAGGAAAGGATACCGTGTTTTCCAAGAATGAAATTAGACATGTCTCACTGAAGATTTCGAAAAGTATAAAAGAGGCGACTGTGGAAATGGACAGGGGGGGGGGGGTGGCGTCTCTGCAGAAGAATTGATGGCAATGTTCTGTTTCCATTTTGTCTGTTCTGTTACGTTTTTAGTGTCCATTTTGTGTGTAAGAATGTGTGTGGTATGAATGAGTTTCGCTCATAGTATATTTACGACTGTGCCTGTAGTTTACACCCACATTCCTGGTATCAAGAAGTATCTGGTTCCTATAGAGAGCTGTTTTAACCTGGTTTTAATGATCTGTAAAATGATTGGCTTAGAATAAGGGAGTATTAATTATATTCTGCCTAGTAACCTCTTAACAAAGGAATCTATAATGTATAAAAAGCCAGCTTGGTCCCTCCCTTGGCAGAGAGTCTCTTGACTTGTGTGTATGATCATACGCTGTCCTGTACAGGCAATAAACTACTCATCCCCATCTATGAACCTGTGTTTGTGAGTTTGCAAACAACAGTGCTCGGAGACGCTGCACGGAGTATGAGCAGCAAACCACTCCATTAAAGCAAAATCACCAGAAGATTTATGACACAGTGTAACCAATTTGTGATATATTGTCGTTCACTTTCTTTGTGTACTTGTTAAAGAGGCAGCCAGCCGTGTTTTTTTTTTCTTCTCTTCATTTTTTTAATACAGGATTGAAGCAGGGTGTCCCTGGAGCTGAACCCCGTCATTTCAGCACCGGGGATCCTTCCCTCTGTAGTGGGGCTGGCAGACACTCTAGGGTTCACTATATGGCCGCTTTTCAAAACTCTTGGAACTGCAAGCCAATGGGAAGCCATGACATCTCCGGTGCAGCTTCCTAATGGCTCATGTGACCGGGGGCTTTAAACTGCAGGAGATACTGGCACCCCCTTTGGAAGTAAGTACCTCTGGAAGCAGGGGGGCCGCAGAGCTGAAATTAACGGGGTTCAGCTACGGAGACTTCCTGCTTCAATCCGGTATTAAAAAATGAAGATGAAACAAACGGCTTGGATTGCTCCTATACCTTATGCAGCATTAAGTATGTACACGTTTCACTACGCAGGATAAGATGGGTTTACTTAGACCAACAATTTCTACATTGTGCTCCCTCGGCTTGAAAATATACAGAACTAATACACTACCAGTAACAAAACTGTGTGACCGATTCCAGGCAGTATAGTGTCCTGAGCGCAAGGAGGGAACAGACACTTAAATAAGACACCAAACTGCACCTCTGTATGTACAACATGGGGTGTACAGTATAGCGGTCAATTACTGTGGGAGCTTCCAAAGTCACACCCCACAATGCCTTGCCGCTGTGGATACAAAGCATTGTGGGGAGCAACTTTGGAAGCTCCTGCTGTAATTGGCAGCTCTACCCCCCATGCTAAGGTGCAGCAGTTTGGGGCCTTACTAAGTATGCAGCTCCCATATGAGCTCAGGACCCCACGATACTGTCTTGGGGCGGCACTATAGATTTTTGGGGGCAATCCCCTGAGAAACAACTCACGGGACCCCTGTTGGGAATCACTGACCCATATTTGCTACGCTTTGTTATGCCATAAGACATATAGCCTGACCGAATAGAGTCCAATGCGGCTGGGATGAGATCCAAGGCAGATTCTTCAATGAAGTCTCATAGAACGACAAACAAACAGATAAGACAACAACACAGAAGAAAAAAAGAGAAAAAGATCATAGTGCAACTAAAACAAAAAAATCACTGATAAGGTATACAAGAAATGGTTGCAATTTTAATGCGATGAATAAAAATATATATATAAACAACAAACACTGGATTGTTGGGCAAAAGACACTTATAAAGCAATGGCATCCGGTAGGGATAAAACTGAAATCCTACTTACAGCACAGCTGATAAAAGTAAGCCCGTAGCACAATGTCACTATACAACACCAAAGCCTGATAGATGGATGTCGCAGCTCTGCCTCTGGAGCTCCACGATACCGGAAACCGCCGGAGACCACCGCTGGCCACACACTCACGATCAGCAGGTGTGCAGGGGCACCCCTGACGAAGTGACTGACGTCACGAAACGCGTAGGGTGGACTTTATTGGTAGAGACTTTGGCGTTCCTCCCCCGATAGCCCGTTGTCCTTCCACACCTAGTCTGAGCTCTCTGAGCTCCCCGGTACTTGCCCGTGACTTCCCCTGCTTCTGTGCCTAGCAGTGACGTCACCGAGTTATCGCGAGACCTCGCGGTCTGCGTGCATTGCCTCGGTGCGTCCCTCGGCAGCACTGGGTTCAGGCTGTTGCCTGCTTCATCCCCTGCACACCTGCTGATCGTGAGTGTGTGGCCAGCGGTGGTCTCCGGCGGTTTCCGGTATCGTGGAGCTCCAGAGGCAGAGCTGCGACATCCATCTATCAGGCTTTGGTGTTGGATAGTGACATTGTGCTACGGGCTTACTTTTATCAGCTGTGCTGTAAGTAGGGTTTCAGTTTTATCCCTACCGGATGCCATTGCTTTATAAGTGTCTTTTGCCCAACAATCCAGTGTTTGTTGTTTTTATATATATTTTTAATCATCGCATTAAAATTGCAACCATTTCTTGTATACCTTATCAGTGATTTTTTTGTTTTAGTTGCACTATGATCTTTTTCTCTTTTTTTCTTCTGTGTTGTTGTCTTATTTGTTTGTTTGTCGTTCTGTGAGACTTCATTGAAGAATCTGCCTTGGATCTCATCCCAGCCGCATTGGACTCTATACGGTCAGGCTATATATATTTTTACTTCCTTTTGGAGGCGCCGGTTTATGTGTTTTTACTGTCTGTATTGGTCTGTGTGGACCTCTTTTCCTGGCGGCCCCCACTTTAATATCAAAGTGTGTACTTGTATTATGTTAGTCACTTAATTGTCACTTATTGTTATTTTTTGCATTAGCGCTCCCACTGTCCTTTCCTTTTATGCCATAAGACAGCCCATTCGCGCTGCAGTGCATAGCGCTGCTTGGTAAATATGACCCTTAGTATAGTACAATGTATGAGAGTAGAAGGATATGAATGAGCGGCGAGGAGGGCCCAGTTTCCATGTTCCATTACCAAGGAGAGCCCTTTGCACACTGCGACACAACAGCAGTACTCACACCTGGTGAGTGCACTGCAATACACAAGCTGGCTTAGAACAGAGGAAGCTGATCAATAAGGCTGCAGCTGAATGCTAGTTTGACGTTAAATAAATAATGCACAGACTTCCTACACTATATACTGTATATAACTATATATTCTTTTTAGGACTTTTCCCTTCACATGGTTTGTGAAACTTTTTTGTTGCACAAAATATCTCTTTTGCACACTACCTTGTTACTACAAAAGGTACTAGTAAAATCAATGGTCCTTTCACTTGCTGGCATGAAGTATGTGTTACAGGGTGCCGCCTGCCACTGACCCAGGGTCACTAAGCTATAACATGATAACAACTGCGACATAAAGGGGGCTGAATGGTGTGTGCACTGCCAAGGTCAAAGATGGGCAAAACTTTCACCCAAGGTCACGAGCCGGGAGCGAGTTCATGTAATATGCTGATGTGCAAAGTTCTCTAACATTAGAGTCGCTTCGCGCTCAGACTAGAAGTGGGGCCAATACACCTTATTTCGCGCAGTCACTGAAAGCTCAAAAGCAAAATTCACCCTAAGAAACCTCTGGTTTTTACAGGTTTGGAACCGCAGGGTCCTCAGGAGGTGAGCCGCACTATGTCCAGCTCTGAGGACCCAGAGATACTTACTGGTATGAAAGGGGGTGGAAATGGTTATCCAATAGGAAGCCACCACCGATGATGTTGCAGCTTCATATTGGCTCGAAATTCGGCAACCATTTTGTTTCCCCTGAGAGATATCTAAACCTGGTAACTTTCCCAGTATGCATCTCGGGAACTGGGGCATCCCCAGAGCTAAAAACAGCAGCCTTTGGTTCAGGGAAACCGCTAATTTCCATCCCGTAAAAATGGACTAGGAGGAACTATTTCTTAATTTGGTGGCACTATTAGCCCTCTGAAATGTGGCAAAAAGTTTCCCAGGGAATGGAATTTGGGAGGGGGAGGGGGTCGCGCTCGCGCTTGTGTGCTGGCATTTTGGACAGGTTTGCACATCTCCACTGC